>NC_069361.1:60535000-60835000 GCF_021730395.1 Mercenaria mercenaria | reverse complement strand
CTTGTTTGTTTTTGCAGCCATTTTCGTCTTATTTTTGTCAGCCGAAAAAGTTGGGCCTTTCGGAGCGGCGTTTGATGCGTTAGCGCGGTAAGTTGTCGAATGTCCGTCCTCCTTTTCCATGTCAAAACATAAATACGTAATCAGACACAGTAGAATACTGAGTCTAGTTCTTTTTATCCAAATGTCGCAGTGCTTTGACCTCCCTTATGTGTTTTCCAAAAATCATTAATTAGATGCAGCAAATATTGCCACCTGTTGACATTTAGCGGGAGAAGGGACACTACTCTTAGCAATTGCATGGATAAATTCTGTACCATACCGGTAAAGTGGTGTGCCTTAAGGTTATAACACACTAAATAGTTGTTGTTCTTTATTCTATATAAAATTGACCTATTTCCAATGACCGCAGCACACATCAGGACCCATTTTAAATGTCTGTAACTTATATTTTCTTGAAGAATATTGTCAGTGCTAACTAAAAATCAAAAGAAAAGTGGGGGTCACGTTTGATGCAAGAAAAATAATTTCAGTCAAACACACAAACTGCAAATCAGCTAAAAAATGAGACCCCAAATTATACTGGTGGTGTAAGATCGAAGTTTCCATGAAAAATTTTGTCATGTTGTTATTTCATAATGAAAATGCTACCTACATGTCAAGCATGTAAAATTGTAAAATTCCCTTGTGGAACTTGTGAAAAACCAGTAGCCAAAAATCATAGAGCCTTATTATGCGAAACATGTACTTTTTGGTTCCACATAAAATGTGCAAACATTTCACCTAAAATATATCAACAACTCGGAGAAACAGATGAACCATGGTATTGTGTAAAATGCAAACACATTGATGTAAGGGAGACAACTACAACATCGAACCTACCCATCCCTGTAGTAGATGATTCCCCTTTGGAAACAAAAATGTCAAGTAATGATTTGATAGACCAAATACCCATTACTGACCCTGGATGTAATAATTTTGAAAATATAAATGATAGTTACCTACCGGAACCGGACCCAGAAGAAGATTGGCTGAATGAACCGCTTACAAACAGCAAAAATGATGAGAATACCGATAGTGACATGTCTAATATTTCTAATGAATCGGAACAACATAGGTATGATATTTTTGATAAATTGAGAACTGTACGAAATGAAAACAGAAAAAGACCAATCTTTAGCCACATAAATATTAACAGTATTAGATACAAATTTCAAGATCTTAAACAAATTCTAGAAGATAAATTAACAGACTTACTGATTATTTCTGAAACCAAAATAGATGACAGCTTTAATAACAATTTATTCAATGCCGAAGGATACAAAATGGAACGAAGAAACAGAAATGCCCAAGGAGGCGGACTAATGGCATTTGTACGATCAGATCTGCCATTTAAACGTAGAAAGGACTTAGAATGCAATGAAATTGAGTGCATGTGTTATGAACTATCTATGAATAAACGTAAATGGGGTATTCTAGCAGTATATAGACCCCCATCTCTTAAAAATAGCATATTTGAGATAGCATTGACATCTTGCTTAGATAAAATGTTTATTAATTTTGAAAATCTCATGTGTTTAGGTGACCTGAATTACGACCTATTGAAAAAAGAAAAAAGTAAACCTTTAATTAATATTTGTGACAGTTTTAGCTTAGAGAATATTATATCAGAACCCACCTGTTACACAAAAAATGAAGAACCTACTCTGATTGATGTTATTTTAACAAACTCTAAAAACCTTTTATGTAAAACTATCAATTTTAACTGCGGACTAAGCGATTGCCATAATTTTATTGCAACATCATTAAAGGAGCATTGTCAAACAGAAAGTAAGAAAAAAGTCACATTTAGGAGTTACAAAAATTTTGATGAAAACAATTTTAATCATGACCTCTCACAATCCCCATTCCACACTGCACATATCTTTGAAGATATGGACGATATCTACTGGGCCCATGAGTATATGCTCAAAGAAGTAATTAATGGACATGCCCCCCTAAAAGAAAAAATACCTAGACGAAACCCCCCACCCTACATGAACTCAAAATATCGTAAAATTATATATAAAACTAGAAATGCCAAAAATACATATACAAAGAATAGATCCAATCTTAACTGGCAAGAATACACCCGCCTAAGAAATCTAAAAACAAAACTTAAAAGAGAATCCATATCAGTCTATTTTAAGGAAAGGTGCGATGGCGGACCAAAATCAAAAGATTTCTGGCCAACCATCAAACCCTTCCTATCTCAAAAGTCTACAAATAAGTCCGATAATCCAATTATTCTTAAAAATCAGGAAAATAACACTTTAATATCAGATCAAAATATAGTATCAGAAAAATTAAATTCTTTTTACATAAATATTGCACAAAACATAGGGATAAATAACAAAACCCCGGTAGATAAAGAACACCCTAGTATCAAGGCCATCTTAAACAATTGTAAGAATGAGCACTTTAATTTTAATCATATAACAGAAAATAAAGTGAGAAATTGCATCAAGAAACTCGACTGTAAGAAGGCCACGGGTGTGGATACCATACACCTAAAATCATAAAAGCAGGTCAAAGCAGCCTTGTAAACCCAATTAAGGAAATAGCAAACGCTATGATAGATAAAGGTCAATTCCCATCCAAACTTAAACAAGCCCAGGTTAGACCCATTTATAAAAAAGATGATCCCTTCATTGAAAAAAATTACAGGCCAGTAAGCATCTTACCCACCATGTCCAAAATATATGAAAGAATCATGAGTGATCAATTAACTGACTTTTTGAAAATATTTTCCATCCATATCTATCTGCTTTTAGGTCATCCTATGGCTGCCAAACAACTTTGTTAAAATTAGTTGAAGACTGGAAAAAATCCCTTGATGAAAATCAATATATAGGCGCCATACTAATGGATTTATCCAAAGCCTTTGACTGCTTACCACATAATCTTATAGTCCTCAAACTTGAGGCATATGGTTTATCAGAGAAAGCCTGCAAACTCATGCTAAACTACCTTTCACATAGGTCTCAAAGGGTTAAACTCGGTAAAATTACTAGTGAATGGCATGAAATACTTAAAGGTGTCCCTCAAGGATCAATCCTCGGGCCTTTGGTCTTCATATATTCTTAAATGATATATTCTATTTCGTACATAGGTCAACTCTTTACAATTATGCAGATGACAATACCCTTTCTTTCCAACACACGGATCTAGATGTATTCAAAGAAACTCTAGAATCTGAAAGTCAAATCCTTATTGATTGGTTCGATATAAACCAAATGCAAGCTGATCCAGAAAAATTCCAGTCCATTTGCATAGGAAACAAAACTAATAAAGCAGTCAAATCCTTCAACATAGGTCAAAATGAAATAATATGTGAAGACGAGGTTAAACTACTAGGAGTCAATCTTGATTTTCAGCTAAATTTTGACTCCAGGTTACCAATCTCTGCAGAAAGGCCGCCAAACAACTTAACGTATTACAGAGACTGAGCAAATTTCTCAATGAAAATACAAGACTAATTATTTTTAAATCTTTTATTAGATCAAATTTTAATTACTGTCCTCTAATCTGGCACTTTTGTTCAAAAACCAACACTGAAAAACTTGAAAAAATACAATTTAGAGCTCTTAAGATTGTCTATAATGACTTTACTTCTTCATATGAAACTCTATTAAACAAAGTAAATTTAACAACATTACATCTAAACAGACTACGAACCATTGCCATCGAAACTTTTAAATGTATACACCATCTTTCGCCTGAATATCTGCAAAATATTGTAAAATTAAAATCTTCTAATTATGATTTCAGGTATGAAAATGTTCTAGAAGTGCCACAAGTAAGGACAACAAGGTATGGAAGAAACTCATTTAGGTTTGAGGCCGTCAGGGTGTGGAACAGTCTGCCAAATGACATGAGAACCATAGATAGGTACAAAGACTTTGTCAGACTGGTCCGCACCTGGACTGGCCCCAAATGTAAATGTGCCATGTGTCAGTGAGTGTATGCTGTATGTTTGCTTATTGTATGTGCTGTCCTGCTTGCTTTGTTTTGCTTGCTTGTTTGTTGTTTGCTTTTTCTCTATCATGCTTTTGTTTTAAAAAATGCTGCTGTTATCACATTTTATGTAAACATGACTCTCTGCGAGAAAGTTGCTGATCAGTTCTTCGCAAATCTGATTTGAGGAGATATCTGTTCTTAATCTCATCTTATCTGTCACACTTTTGTGTTATTTTTGCTAATCAGTTTTTTATTTAGTTACTTTTATGGCAGTTTTTAGGCCTAGGTCAAGATCAGCAGCTTTCCCACAGGTTTTACTTTTTCTCTTTTTTCTTTCTTCTGTATAATACTCTTCATGTCTCATTTTTTGTTTTTTTGTTTTCTTAGGTGCATGGTACAGATTTAGCTTAGTTTTTCCTAGTAATAATCTGCATGTGCTTAAAAAGCCTATTATTAAATATGTGCTCCTCTCTTAGTATGTCTTAGTTTAGTTAATTTTATGTAAATATGTACTGTAAGTTGTCTGTTTTGTTTTTTATGTTTTAACTTGTGTGCTTCTTTTCTCCTAGGGTAGATGACAGATATGGGTGTGGTGGAGTGAATGACCTCTCCAGGCCCTTTTCCCAAATCTACAACTTTCTTTCGGTAGTTTTTTGGGACATTTACTTAGATAGGGTTTTTTGTTTTTACACTTGCCACAATACCCATAATGTCATCTACTTATTTGTAATTAACTAATTTTTTTTTTGCTTGATTTAGTATCCCTCTTTTCAGCATGTATGCTTTAATTTAGCTTTTAAGGGGAGTAACAAGGTCAGTAATGTTTATGTACTGTTACAGAGTTACTTCCCTTGTTCTTTTATGACTGCTTTCTCTTTACAGCTGTTTTATTTTTTCATTTTATTTTTGTTATTACTATATCATACGTTTGTCGGGAAATAGCTTTAAGCTAATGTTATTTGTTAATTTCATATCCGACGTAAAATAAAGTTTCTTGTATCTTGTATCTTGTATCTTGTAAGCATAGATCTGTCATGTTATTTTAGCAAAAAAATGCAAAGAAAATAAGGAAAATAGCTCTACAGAGCAAAAAAAACTGAGGACTATTTGTATCCGCCATTATGCGACTACCATTTTTTTTCGCGCCATTTTTCTATTTAGTGTCTGTATGCCTTAATACACCCTTGTTATCCGGATAATACAAAATGCTGTGATAATTCCAAAATGCTACAAAATGACAGATGGACGCTTATGAAAATTTCAGGTTTTGCGGTAATTGCTGTTGCTTGATAAGAGATTTTAACCACCAGATGTTGCAAAAAGAACGAATGGTGATTTGTTTCTATGGAACTTAACTTATTTTAATCTATTTTTGTGAATACAATACTGGTTGGGGACCATTTTCCGGACACATTTTCATATTTCGGCTCCATTATTCTCTTAAAAAATATTTGACATAAATGAAGCCCACACTGCACAAACTTCAGCTCCTTCCACATCCGATGTTGTAATCAGCATCGCGTTGTGACGTAAAATATGGGTTCCATGGGGCCTCAAATGGGGTCACTAAAATAAGATATTTTTCCCGTCAGGTAAACCAGTATCCGGACAAATATTTTGACGGTGTTTTGTTGTTAATTTGATATCAAAATAAGTAATTAAACTATTTCTACACATTTCTTTATCATTCATCTCTTCAAAATTGCACATGAAACATAACCCGACTTTCAATAGCAGCTACGAAAGCAAACCGAGGTTGACTATAAAAAACTCGAATTTCGTCTTGTACGAATTCTTGATAATTCCAATAGATGTAGAATAAAATTAGTTCAAAAATCGACAGCCCTGCATCTTACGTAACTTTAGGCGTGAAATTAAAAGTAGAACATGTTATCAGCAGACAATCATTATGTAGTTTGATTAGTTCTTCCACACTTGATACCTCGGCATGTGTGAACTACTGCGCATGCGCAATGCTATCTTCATGCCCCGTTAAGACAGAAAGTTGTTTTGTAAACGCAGGTGAGTTATCATCAAAAACCCAAACATTATACAGCCTTATAAAATGGTGATTTGTTGTAGACATGAAGAACAAACATCTAATTGGTCTAGATGAAACAATTACATGAATAACAACGAAATAAAGCGGATATTACATGTGTCCGGAAACTGGTCCTGTCCGGAAAATGGTTCCCAACCAGTACACAATATGTTAAATAGTTTACAAAATCCATGTAAGTTTAGTTTGAAAATTCATAAAAAATATTTAGAATTGTTTTTTATGCTTGTAATTCCCTGTATATACAGCTATACCATTTCACTATCTGACACAGTTTAGAGTTAGTTGTTTACGTTTGCCGTTTTCATGTCAAAACCATTTATATTGATCCTTGTGTGAAAAATGGATAATAGCCGAAAATGACCATGGATAATGCCCTACATGAGTTGTCTTTGAAAGTGGATAACAGCCGACATTGATTTTTTTTCATTTACATTCCATTACACAATGACCAGTTTTGTGTGTGTGGACATGTTTTGATGAATGAGTTTGTAACAACATGATGATATAAACCTGTTAACGATTTTAATACTGGTAACAGGCACATCAACCTAATAAGTAGAGCATATGAAACCCATCGCATAATAGGAGTTTTTGCCTAACATGTTCTCGAAAAGAAATTTTAACACTCTCTATCCATGAATGTAATTCTTACAATTACAGAGAAAGTACGAATGATTACTTTGGATAAAGACCAAATAAAGAATGCCGAAAAGATATGGCCACATATTGGCGCTTGTTTCAGTGCTGTTTGTGTGTGGGGGGGGGGGGGGGGATCTTAGCAGTCGAACTATACAGATCTTTGACTCATTTAGAAATGACTTTTGTAACAAGTTTGGCTGGAGGTTATCTTCCACCTACCAAGATCTACGAAACGTATAATGTGGTCTTCAAAAATGCCCAGGATTTTCAACACCACAAAACATACCACATATTTTGAACAGCAGTCAAAATACCGTGGTTATTATAGACCAAGGAACAAAGCAAAAATAAATATGATCTCAATTACAATTCATAACACCAACTTAATGTATTGAACTTACAGAAGAAGAGGGAAGGGGGTATTGAACAAATATTAAGTTACATTCCCTTAACTGATAATAGTTTAATACTGTACATAATAATTTAGTACGCTTGTTAACTTTTCCATACAAAAGTTGTCCTCCTAAGGACCTTAGAATGTTTACCCTACCAAAATTTCATCTGCAATACAAGACTCATATTCATTTCTATACTGAAATATAAAGAGTTGGTCCCAGTGTATAGGAAGATCTACGTTTGTACTTCTATGAATTCACAGCAGTATTCAACATAGTCCAGCAAAACCTGTTAAAGTGCCATTATTTTCACACACTTAAAATGCTAACAGACCTCTAACATACTTATTTTCAAAATATGGGTGTACCTCCTCCCCTATGGAATCTCAGCAGATTTAGATTCCAGTGTTAAATTTATCTGTTCTGGCTTGTTTAATTTTTTACCAAAATCTAGCAGAAAAGATGCAGGCGTGTAAGCTTTAAAACCTTCAGACAGCGGACTTGAGATTTAAAACAGAATTTTACAAAGATATAGACATTTACCCTTTTGATAAAATGTTTCAGGAACATCTGGTTCTGACCATGTGTATAAAACATTACCTTAGGTATGCTACAGCCATTAGTTACCACATTTTATGAGTATACTTCTTCAATATACAACAATCGGTACATTTAGAACAGCATATGCAAAATTTCAAACTACAATATTGGCTATTATCCTCATAGCATTTCGGCTTTATCTTCGAACTCTCTATGAACACGTGGGTCAGTATCTATCGACTACTACCTATGCTTATATATTTGTCAATGTGGAATATTTGATCTAAAATAAAAACTTTTGAACATGTTCATATCATTGTTTATACAATAACTGAATAATACAAAATAATATTCATTACCGAAAATCCATTAAATGAGGTTGAAAACGATCTGAATTGCCAAACTCATTCTCAAAAGCAAAATGTACACATTGTTTGGGGCTCTCCCAACTGAACAATATGTCCCATATGCAAATTGTTTAGTGCAAATGGTACAGCTTCTAAACCATGTTGAATCAGGTATAATACTTTAAACGATCAGAATTAGTAATTAGAAAATATTGACAAAAACAATGTCCATACCAAGTTTGATATTTCCTCCAGTTTGTAGCATTTTGGAATTATCACATCATTTCGTATTATCCGGATAACAAGGGTGTAATACAGTAATGTATATTTATCTAAGTAACGATGCAAAATGAGGCGTAATGGGGCGTAATGCTATATAATGAATAGGGGAATTGGGCGTAATGTAGATATATCTAGGTTACTAATTCTTTGAATGGAAGGAAAAAGATTTTATACCACTTAAATTATGCATTTATAGCCTAGAAAACAGGCATAGGTATATTCAAAACTAGCAACAAAACAGTTACAGCCTATAATTAATCGGCAAATAATATTAATGATTCGATAAAATAGGGATAAAAATGTGAAATAATAAAGTATTATAATATTATGTGTGTTACAAATAGGAAATTTATCAAAATGTCTAAGTACAATAAAGTACAGACATGAAGAAGGACTGTTTTAAGGCAATGAAAAATATTTATAAACAATATAAATGTACTTTTATTGCGATTTTGTTCATTTCTTTAAAAGTCTTATTCAGGATCCTTTTCTATAATATTGATTAAAACCTAGTTCTCTAAATATGTTAGGATATTACCCTCTAAAGGTAGATTTCTTTTATTATTAGAATTTCCATACTTTGCAGCAATTAGCAGGGAAAGGCAATGTTTTTCCTATGTTTAAACATTTTTATACAAATTTAGACATTCATTTCCCTTTATCTTTTTTTAGTAATAATAAAGAAACATACTATTTCATTTTGAATATAATTTGACATTCAATATAAGTTTTACTTCCTGTAATGTATTGATCTAATGCCATTTAATGTATTTATATTTTCAAAGGATACCGTGGTTCAAATTCTTAAAAATCATTGTCATATTTGATTTAATCAAAATTAAATCGCATCATGGAGGAATGTTTATTAAGCTTAATACAAATCATTTTAAGAAAAAATATTTTAATTTTTTTTGTGAAGATTTATTTTTGAGTTGCTTTAATCACTGCAATTAATTAATTCATTGTCACACTTGCATGTATTGATCATAAAGAAATTTCATATTCAGTTGCTATAATTTCATGGCATTATAAAATTTGTTTTTGACCATAAATATCAAAGAAATGATAGCAATACTAATAATGGTTTGTTGATAATTCCAGTGTCCTTAAACTTCAAGGACACTAGAATTATCAACTATGAAAGACCATATTTTGCATGTTATTACGTACCCCAACTTTGGCGGGTGTACGTCCGTGATTCCATATAAAGTTACTTATGTGTATTTCTTTTTTTTTTGTTGTGTTTAACATCGCACCGACACAATTATAGGTCATATGGCGACTTTCCAGCTTTGATGTTGGAGGAAGACCCCAGATGCCCCTCTGTGCATTATTTCATCACGAACAGGCACCTGGGTAGAACCACCGACCTTCAGTAAGCCAGCTGGATGGCTTTCTCACATGAAGAATTCAACGCCCAGAGTGAGGCTCGAACCCACAAATGATTTGAAGTCAGCGACCTTAACCACTCAGCCACGGAGGCCCCTGTGTATTTGTTAGCCAGAATAATTGCAAAATATATAATCTAAGAATTGTGCAGGTCTTCGGCCGAAACGATGTCGCAATGAGTGATAATAAAAGTTATGATAAACAATCCCTATGGATTTATATTAAATATATGCAAAAGTTATCGTAAATAACTTAGTTATAGGTACAGTTCCAGTAAAAGTAACACAATAAACAGGTTTAAAAATTAACTTTAAAAAGCATTAATTCCGGAATTTTGTTGGGACAGAAGGTCTATATCCCCTATCACAAAAAACAATGCCAACAATATAATAAATCAATATTTAAAATAATTAGAAAATAAAATTTTTGGCGAAAATGAAAACTAAAAAATTTTCAAAGTGATGTCCGACACAAATTGCTTTCTTTTCTGCACTGATTTCTTTCCTACGTCTTTTTTCTAGTGAAATTTATGTTGTTTAATCTGATGCCATTATTAATGGGCATGACTAGATACCGGAAAGGGCCCTTTCCATGGTATTTGATCGGAAAGGGCATAACATGATCGGAAAGGGCCTGCCAAATGTTTATTATTAGAAATTAAGGAATTATTTTTATGCCCCCGAAGGGAAGCATATTAGTTTTCAACTGTCCATCCGTTCGTCACAACGTTAACTTTTTGCATGAAGGCCAACGTTAACTTCAGCATGAAGGCAGTTTACTCGCGAACCACTGACCCAGGACCTTCAAACTTCACATGCTGATAGTACTTATTGAGTTCACGACCCCTACTGACTTTGGGGTCACCAGGTCAAAGGTCAAGGTTACAGGGGCCAATGTTAACTTTTTGCATGAAGGCACTTTACTCGCAAACGACTGTACCCAGGACCTTCAAACTTCACAAGCTGATAGTACTTATTAAGTACACCACTCCTACTGACTTTGGGATCACCAGGTTAAAGGTCAAGGTCACAGGGGCCAATGTTAACTGTTTGCATGAAGGCACTTTACCTGCGAACCACTGCACCACGGACCTTTAAACTTCACATGCTGATAGTACTTACTGAGTACACAAACCCTACTGACACTGGGATCACCAGGTCAAAGGTCAAGGTCACAGGGGCCAATGTTAACTTTTTGCATGAAGGTATTTTACTCGCGAACCGCTGCACCCAGGACCTTCAATCTTCACATGCTTATAGTACTTATTGAGTACACAATCCATACTGACATTTGGGTCACCAGGTCAAAGGTCAAGGTCACAGGGGCCAATGTTAATTTTTTGCATGAAGGCACTTTTACCTGCGAACCACAGCACACAGGACCTTTAAACTTCACAAGCTGATAGTACTTATTGTGTACACAACCTCTACTGTCTTTGGGGTCACCAGATCAAAGGTGAAGGTCACAGGGGCCAATGTTAACTTTTTGCATTAAGGCACTTTACCTGCGAACCACTGCACTCATGACTTTCAAATTTCACATGCTGATAGTACTTATTGAGTTCACGACCCATACTGACATTGAGGTTACCAGGTCAAAAGTCAAGGTCACAGGGGCCAATGTGAACTTTTTAAATGAAGGCACTTTACTCGCGAACCACTGCACCCAGGACCTTCAAACTTCACATGCTGATAGTACTTATTGAGTACACCACCTCTACTGACTTTGGGGTCACCAGGTCAAAGGTTAAGGTCACAGGGGCCAATGTTAACTTTTTGCATAAAGGCACTTTACCTGCGAACCACTGCACCCAGGACCTTCAAACTTCACAGGCTGATAGTACTTATTGAGTGCACAACCCCTACTGATTTTGGGATCACCAGGTCAAAGGTCAAGGTCACAGGGGCCAATGTTAACTTTTTGCATGAAGGCACTTTTCCTGCGAACCACTGCACCCAGGACCTTTAAACTTCACATGCTGATAGTACTTATTGAGTGCACAACCCCTACTGACTTTGGGGTCACCAGGTCAAAGGTCAAGGTCACAGGGGCCAATGTTAACTTTTTGCATGAAGGCACTTTACTCGCGAAACACTGCAAGCAGGACCTTTAAACTTCACATGCTGATAGTACTTATTGAGTACACGACCCCTATTGACTTTGGGGTCACCAGGTCAAAGATCAAGGTCACCAGGTCAAAGGTCAAGGCGCTGCGGGGGCATTTGTCACCATTAGTGACAGCTCTTGTTTCATTTTTCATTTTTGCATTAAAAAAGAAAATGAATTATGGTAAAAAAATTCAATTTTATATTTTTACATGATTTATTGACAAATTACAATCATGGCATAAACCACGCTGATCGGAAATGGCCTAGCATGATCGGAAAGGACCTGTCATATGTTTATTATTGGAAAAAATTTTTTTATCTTAAATTATTTTCTTTTTCATTTGTTAAATGAAATGTGGTGAAGAAACAATAAAATAATTTCCAGTAATAAACATGTGACAGGCCCTTTCCGATCATGTTTAGCTATTTCCAATCAGCGCGGTTTATGCCAATTGACTCGTATTTTGTCTTTAATAATTCATCGGAAAAATAAAAAATTGATAACTTTTTTTTCATAATTTCTTTTCTTTTATTATGTCATAATGAAATATGAAGAAATAATTAAATAAATCCCAATAATAAACATATGGCAGGCCCTTTCCGATCATGTTAATACCTTTTTGCGGAAAGGGCCCTTTCTGGTATCTAGTCATGGCGATTATTATTTGCCAGATCAGACATTTAAAATAAAAATTTGAAATTTTGCAAATGGAAAGGAAAAAATCTTCATTTACCACATACACTGCACTCACAAAAATAGGCAGTGTAACTAAAAATACAAACTTCAAGTAGGAACTATCTATTTTAGATATATGTGTAGTTAACTGCATCAAAGTACAAGGACTGAAAAAATTATTAAAATATCATTTTCTGAAAAAGAATTATTTGAGCTGAAAAAATGATCCCGGGTAAAATATTTGGAAAAAATGGAGACAACTCCGCTAAGACTTTATGGTAGGCTTAGATGGCTATTGACCTACAACCTCATGCAAACTGTGCACTTTTTACCTCTAAGCAGGGAAAAAGCATGCATACTTGCCACATGGATTAGCAATCTGAGTAGAAAACTATGTAAAGATCAAATAAGTTAATGCCAAAGGGAAAGTGGGACATTTTCTGTGGTGGAATTTGACAACAAACAGACGATTTTTTTAAAAAAGTCAAAACCCACAGAATTTCACAAGGTGAAATATATTGAAAAGGCTACTGCTGGAAAGAGAACAATCTCAACTCCTCATATAATTATGCTTCAAAGTATGGGAAAAATATCTAGAAATATGAGAAATCGAAGAAATCAATTTCAGGACTGTTAGATGCATGACTGTTATCATGCATGGCATTTAACATAGATAGGTTACTTTTCCTTATCGTGTTCACTCAACAATTTCACTATATAAACGGATTGTTTCCCTTGCGTAAAGAAGGCTTAGGGTAAGTCTCTACAAAAAAGCCATCACAAGTACGCCGCGCCTATGGGCGCTGACAGGCGTAGAGAATAAACGTGCGGAAGAGTCTAGTCCCTTTACCGGGGGTCTGCCTTAATACAGTAATGTACAGTAATGTAGCAAAATGATGCGTAATGGTGCAAAATGGGGCGTAATGTATATTAATGAATTTAATACCAGAGCCGAAATACTTAAATAGTGGCATGTTTTATTGCATATAAAACATTATATATCATAAAATGAGAAAAAGAAATGTAAAAATTATAAAACTCATTATCTAGATAGCATTCAAAGCTCGGGTCGGCGTAATGATGCCCCGTAAGACTGGTAGAAGCTTTATGTATAAATTTAATACCAGTGGTAAAATTCTTGCACAATGACAACTTCTATGGAATATAAATCATTATCTTTCATAAATTTATGAAAAATATTATTTTGTAAATGGTAAAACATATTATTTATATAGCATTCAAAGCTCAGGTCAGCGTAATGATGCCCTGTAAGACTGTTAGAATCGTAATGTATGTATAAATTTAAAACCAGTGGTAAAATACTTGCATAATGACATCTTTTATGGAATATAAATCATTAACTTTCATAAAATGATGAAAAATATTATTTTGTAAATGGTAAAATAACTTTATCTAGATAGCACTCAAAGCTCAGGTCGGCGTAATGATGCCCTGTAAGACTGGTAGAAGTGTAATGTATGTGTAAATTTAATACCGGTGATAAAATACTTGCACAATGACATCTTTTATGGAATATGAATTATTATTGTTCATAAATTAGTAAGAAATATTATTTTATATGCGGCTAAACACATTATATAGATCACTCTCAGAGCTAAGTAATGATCATCAATAAAGCTTGTAGAGGCGTAATGTATGTATAAATCTTATATCGAAGGCTAAAATGCTCGCTGACTGACAAGTTTTATTGAGTATAAAAAAAAATTCTATGGTAAATTTATATTAGATATTAAAGAAGATATATAAGGTTATAATTGATCAACTAAAATTATATTAATATCAACTTAAATTCCTAAAAGTTACACTATTACTAATCATTCCATTATCTACTATTTGTAAAGAGAGATCTGTTAAATATTGGTTGAAATTAATGAAAAATGTAGATTCTCCAATGAATAGTCTGTATCAAAATCTATGTTCAAATGTTATTGGTAAGAACTGGGCTAAACGTATGCATTCTATTATTGACCATCTGGGTCTGACACATGTGCGTCAGTAGTATAAGAAATGGGGGTTCTGGCCCGATTTTTTCAATTTTAATTAGCCTGCCCGATTCACTAAGCACACTTTGATCGTACCCTAAACTTAAAATACTAACTTGGTACCCTGAAAATCTTTGATGGACGTAAGGTTGAAGGGTCACTCTGACCTTATTTAACCTATAGTCCTTGGTAGGACTGACCAATACCAAACAATTAAAAAACCACAGGTTTTAAACCCAATAAAAAGTTTTAAATACATATGATATAGATGAGTTTACAAAATAAAATATATTGTTTAAAAGAAAAAAGATTTACTGATAATATAAATCCTCATTATGTTATAACAAGAAACGGGAGAAAAATGATAATGGCTACCTGTTCGTCTTGTGGAAGAATGAAATCAAAGTTTGTTAAAAGTACTATCACAGCAGGTAATTTAGACATCCATAAAACAATGTTACCTTTATTACCTAAAAAAGGTTTAACACTTCCAGGATATAACTATTGTGGGCTAGGAAATCCTTTAGATAATGGACCTCCTGTCAACGAACTAGACGCAGTATGTATGAACCATGACTTTTACTATAACAACAGTGTAAAAAAAGTACATGTGACAAACAAATGCTTTCCAACTTAAATAACACTAAATCAAAAACATTTGGGGAAAAGATTGCAAAACATTTAGTTGTGAAACCTATAATTAAAACGAAATACAAACTTGGGCTGGGACAAAAGTCAAAAAACGGGAAAAGGGGGTAGAGTACACCCCCGAAATAACTGTACCAAGCTACCGCTGGAGTGATGAATTAGCAGAAGAATTACATAAGACAATTAAAAGAAAATTTACAAAACGACGAGTGATTGTCCATGACATTGATGATACTTGGTCAGCTGATTTAGTTGACATGCAAACTTTTTCAAAATATAATAAAGGAGTAAAGTACTTGTTAACCGTTATTGATATATTCAGTAAATATGCTTGGGTTATTCCATTAAAGAATAAAACTGGAGAATCTGTTTCTGAAGCATTTAATAAAATAGTTTCAGAAGGTAGAACACCAACAAATTTATGGGTAGATGAAGGAAAAGAATTTTATAATAAAAAGTTTGAATCATTTTTGAATAAAAGTAAGATTAACATGTAATTGAAAGATTTAATAGAAGTTTAAAAAGAATAATGTGGAAATATTTTACAGCAAATAATACTTACACTTATTTAGATAATTTACAGGATATGGTTGACAAATATAACAAAAGAAAACATTCTAGTATAAAAATGACACCAACCAAAGCCAGTAAAATCTTAAATAAAGGTACTGTTTACTTTAACTTATATGGTAATTTAAAGGTACCAAAGAGTTAAGCAAAATTTAAAATTGGTGATCGTGTTCGCTTAAGCAAACTTACAAGACATTTTGAAAAAGGATATACACCAAACTGGACAGAGGAGATATTTATAATTCATGGAATTAATAATACAAATCCCAGAACATACACTATAAAAGATTTAAATGATGAAATAATTCAGGGTTCATTTTATGAACAAGAACTTTTACCTACTACACAAGAAGTTTTTAGAATAGAAAAAGTTATTAGATGAGACTATAAGAAAAAACAAGCTTTAGTAAAATGGAAAGGTTACAATGAAAAATTTAATAGTTGGGTTCCATTTAGTGAATTGGAAGAAATTTAAATTGAAAATATATTATATAAATGAGTAATAAAAATCTAATTTCTAATAATGGAATAGAAACAATAGATCAATTAATTATTCACCTAACTAAACTAGCTGCCGCTTACAGAAAAAGTTATAAGTTTTGTGGAAGAGTAAATACAGGATTACAGATTACAGCAGGTATTTTTGGTTGCTCAGCTGCATTAGCACTTGTTCCAGCCATTCTTATATTTGTAGCAGTTGCTGGTGCTGTTCCATCAATAATTATTATACTTATTAAGAGACTAAAAGTTGAAGACAAAAAAAACTATTTTAAAATTGCATCGCCACAAAATAAAACTTTTATATAAATGAGAAAAATTATATCAATCGAAGGTAATATTGCATCAAGAAAAAGTACGTTTTTAGATATTATTAAAGAAATAATCCTAATTTTAATATAATTCCAGAACCAATTCATGAATGGCAAAATGTTATGAACCCAAGCGGAAATTCATATAATCTTTTTGAACTTGCTGCTCAAGAACCTCTAAAATATTCATTTCCTTTTCAATTAGCAACTTTAAACAGTCACATAAAAATGTTAAATTCTGCTAAACACTTTGATGGTGTTTTTTTCTTGAACGATGTTATTTAACTAACAGCAATGTTTTTTTACAAAACAATATCACGACAACGATGTTAAAATGACCCCGAGTGGGCAGTATACAATCTTTTCTTAATTGATCATGTTATTAAAATACATGGAAAAAACCCAATTGATGCTTTTATTTATGTTAAAACTGATCCTAAAATATGTTTCCAAAGACTTAAAAAAAAAAAAAAAACAGTACTGAAGAAAACAGAGTTGGTTTAGATTATTTAGAAAAACTACACAAATTACATGAAGAATGGTTAAACAGAATGTCTCAAGAAGGCATTAAAATTTTAACAGTTGATAACAATTTAGAAAAAATAACTTTAAAATCTTATTTAAAAGATATAGATAATATTAACCATTTTTTAAATGTTCTTTAGGTGTGTTTTTTAAAGATTTTTTTTCTATAAGTATATTATATATAGATGGTTAATAGAAAGGTAGATAGAATGATTATGTCAAAATTATCTAGTACTTTAGGAGAAATAATGAATCCAGACAATAATTCATATAAAAAAGTACTCAGAAGAAGAAACGTTATTAAATATTGGTTAAATCAAAAAGTTAGCGATGAATATAAAAATCATGTCATTGATAAATTACAAAATGTTATAGATCCTTATCTATTAGAAAGGAATTTATTTGAATGGGACTGTGGTTGTCTATTAACTGAAGAAGAAAATGCCGAAAGGTTATGTGATTGTCCCTGACCAAATAATATTCGAAACAATCCTAAAAAAGTTATTGCAACCGATTGTGGTACTAATGAAGAAAAAACATATAAAAGCAATTATGCAGCATCCAAGGACCTCGATATTAATTCTGGGTTAATAACAATGTGCTGCAAAGGAAAAAACCAAGTTAAAAGTGGAATATCAAAAACCAGCGGAAAAAGATATAAATTTAAATATTTTATTTCTTCTTAAACTTTATTTATTTTATTATTTTTTTTTAAATCCTTTTTTCCTTAGTGATTTTTTTTTCTAAATATAATATATAGATGGAAATTGAGAGATCTACAAAGCAATATTATAAGAAATTTGAAATTAAAATTGAATATAGACAAGATCCAAAAAATCAATTATATTTAACTATAAACGACTCTTATGAAATACTTAATCTGAACTTAAAGCTTTAAAAGGTATAAAAATAAACCTTGTTTTAAAATTAACTTTTGTAAAAATGAGTGCAACAGATACAATATATAAATCAGCTTATTTTCAATCAAAGGCATTAGAAATTATTAACACAAACGAAATAAAAAGCACCTTACGTCAAGCCTTTGATGAAATAATAAATAGAATTGGCAACTGGATTTCAGAAGGAAGTGGTTGGAGAATAGAGTCAGTTGATGCTCATTATTTAAATAGATATAAATATACACCACTGGCTGCTTCACATTATTTAGAGTTACCAAAATTATTACAAAATCCGAAGAAAGGATTGATAAATATAAAGAATGATGATAATAAATGTTTTAGATGGTGTCATTTAGCTTAAAAATTTCCTGTTAAAAAAAAACGCTCAAGAAGTTTCAAAATATAAAAAACATATAGAAGAACTCAATTATACTGGAATTAAATTTCCTGTTACATTAAATCAAATACCTAAAATAGAAGTTTTAAATGATATTTCATTTAATATATTGGGTTATGAAGAACCTACGGGAATTTATCCATTGTACATATCAAAATATCAATACGAAGAACACTGTGACATGTTGCTAATTAATAATAACGAAATAACACATTATGTTTGGATAAAAGACTTTAATAGATTAATGTTTAACAAAACAAAACATAAAGAAAAAAAGCATTTCTGCAAATGCTTCCTGCAACATTTTTCTCAAGAAAGAATATTAAATGAACACATAGCAAATTGTTTAGCTATTAATGGTACCCAAGGCGTAAAAATGCCAAAAGATGGAAGTAAGATTTATTTTAAAAATTATCATAAAGGTTTAGCAGTACCTTTTGTAATTTATGCTGATTTTGAATCAATAACTAAAAAAGTTTTAACTGCTTTACCATCACCTGAATCTTCATTTACTGAACCATATCAAAACATATAGATTATGGTTACGGTTATAAAGTTGTTTGTTGTTATGACGATAAATATACTAAACCAACCCAGATTTACAGAGGCCCCGGCGCCGTCTACAAATTTATTGAGAAAATGCTTGAGGAAGAGGAATATTGTAAAGAAATATTTAAAGAACACTTTAACAAAGAACTAAGAATGTCTAAAAAAGACGAAATTGAATTTAAAAAACAAAAGTTTTGTCATATCTGTGAAAAAGAATATATAGAAGATTCAGTCAAAGTAAGAGACCACTGCCATATAACAGGAAAATTCAGAGGAAGTGCTCACTCAGAATGTAATATTAATTTTAGACTAACACACAAAATTCCTGCTATTTTTCATAACTTAAGAATTTATGACGGCCATTTTATTATGCAACAAATAGGAAAATTCAAAAAAGAAATTAATGTTATTCCTAACAATATGGAAAGATATATGGCATTTATGATTTCCGACTTGGTCTTTATTGATTCATTTCAATTTATGTCTCAGTCATTGGATAACTTAGTAAAAAATATTCCAGAATTTAAATACACTTCAACTGAATTTAATTGTGAAAGTGTTGCGAAGCTGGAACCTTCGGGTTTTTTGACCCAGTCAGACCTACGGTCTTCGGTTGCACTTGAATTATTAAAAACAAAAGGTGTTTATCCATATGATTACATGGATTCATTTAAAAAATTCAAAGAAACAAAATTACCTCCTAAAGAAGAGTTTTATTCAATTTTAAACGAAACACACATATCTAATGAAGAATATGAACATGCCAAAAATGTTTGGAACAAATTTAAAATTAAAACAATGGGAGAATATCATGATCTATATTTAAAAACTGACGTTTTACTTTTAGTTGATACATTCGAAAATTTTAGAAAACTATGTTTAGAGTACTACAAATTAGATCCTTGTCATTATTTTAGTAGTCCTGGTTTAGCTTGGGATGCAATGTTAAAAATGACTGGAATTCAGTTAGATAACTGATATTGATATGTATCTTTTTATTGAAAAGGGACTGAGAGGAGGAATAAGCTATATTTCAAACAGATACAGTAAAGCAAACAATAAATATATGAAAGATTATGATCCTGAATTAGAATTTAAATACATTATGTACCTCGACGCCAATAATCTTTACGGTTGGGCCATGTGTCGACCTTTACCCTCTGGAAACTTCAAATTTATATCCGAAAAACAATTCAAGAAATTAATTGTAAAAGGTAAAACTAACTTTATAGTTGAATGTGATCTGGAATATCCAAAAGAATTACATACTGTACATAATGATTATCCTTTGGCTCCTGAAAAATTAAAATACCAGACGAATGGCTTTCAAATTATAGTAAAAATATTAAAACAGAATTTGAAATAGGAAAAAGTAATGTAAAAAAATTAGTTCCAACTTTAATGAAAAAACAAAATTATGTAGTTCATTATAAAAATCTTGAACTATATACACAATTAGGGTTAAAAGTAACAAAAATACACAAAATATTAACTTTTGACGAAAGTCCTTGGTTAAAAAAATATATTGATTTTAATATTCAAACAAGAGCTGTCTCCATAGGATGACACATGCCCCCGATGGCACTTTAAATGAATAGTTATGGCCGATGTTCGAGTTTAGGACCTTTGACCTACGGAGCTGGGTCTTGCGCGCAACACGTCGTCTTAATGTGTCACACATTTATGCGTAGTTATTTTAAAATCCATGCATGAATGACAAAGATATGGACCGGAGACGCCCATCAATGCACTATCATGAAAAAAGACCTTTAACATCTAAGTGTGACCTTGACCTTTGAGCTACGGACCTGGGTCTTGCGCATGACACGTCGTCTTACTGTGGTACACATTCATGCCAAGTTATTTGAAAATCCATCCATCGATGACAAAGATATGGACCGGACACGCCCATCAATGCACTATCCCTTAATGTCTAAATGTGACCTTGACCTTTGAGATACGGACCTGGGTCTTGCGCGCGACACGTCGTCTTACTGTGGTACACATTCATGCCAAGTTATTTGAAAATCCATCCATCGATGACAAAGATATGGACCGGACACGCCCATCAATGCACTATCCCTTAATGTCTAAGTGTGACCTTGACCTTTGAGCTACGGACCTGGGTCTTGCGCGCGACACATCGTCTTACTGTGGTACACATTCATGCCAAGTTACTTGAAAATCCATCCATTGATGACAAAGATATGGACCGGACACGCCCATCAATGCAATAACCTTTAATGTCTAAGTGTGACCTTGACCTTTGAGCTACGGACCTGGGTCTTGCGCGCAACACGTCGTCTTACTGTGGTACACATTCATGCCAAGTTATTTGAAAATCCATCCATCGATGACAAAGATATGGACCGGACACGAAAAATGCGGACATACCGACAGACCGACAGACTGACAGACCGACAGACCGACAGACTGACAGACCGACAGACAGACAGTTCAAAAACTATATGCCTCCCTTCGGGGGCATAAAAAGATCTAAAGCAAAAAAATCATTTGAAAAGGGCTTCTTTAAGTTAATGAACACCTCTGTATTCGGTAAGACGATGGAGAATTTAGGCAAGAGGGTTAACATTAAGCTGACACATGATGAAAATATTTTATTTAAGTATATAGCAAAACTTTCATTTGTTAGTTCAACGATGTTTAACAAGAATTTATTTGGTATTCATAGAATAAAAGAAAGCTTGTTATTAAACAGACCTTGTTATGTTGGAATGTGCATTCTAGATTTATCAAAATATTTAATGTATGATTTTCATTATAATTACATTAAGGAAAAGTACGAGGATTCAACAAAGCTTTTATTCATTGACACTGATTCATTATGTTATGAAATAAAACCCAAAGACGCATATGAGGATTTTTATAAGGACAAAGATTTATTTGATAGTAGTGATTACGATAGTAATTCAAAATTTTATTTCGACAATAATAAAAAAGTAATTGGAAAATTTAAAGATGAAGCTGCCGGTATTCCAATCGTTGATTTTTTGGATTACGTAGTAAAATGTATTCATATTTATTAGAAAACGAAGTTAATGTTAAAAAATGTAAAGGAATTAAAAAACATGTTGTAAAGAAAACAATAGTTCATAAAAATTACAAAGATACTTTGTTTAATTCAACCCGAAGTAATCACACCTTTAAAGTTATTCGTTCTGATAAGCATAATCTTTCCAGTTATGTTATAAATAAAACATGTTTATCATGTTATGACGATTAAAGATATATTCTTGATAATGGTATTGATACATTAGCTTATTCTTAAATTATAGATCCATAAATTGTTAACTGAATATTTTTAACATTTAAAAAATCAATATAAATTACATCATTCAATTTAAATTTATTAGCATAATTAATAGAAATAGATTCATTTTTTTCTGTTATTTTTTTACATCGTAACTTTGAAGAATTATATTTTCCTTATTTTTTAGTTGTAATTTAGCTTCTCATTTATCTAATTTAATTGCATCGACAAGAATAATTAAAGTACAACTAAAATTAATTCTTACATTATTACCATTTTGAACTAAACCAGGACTAGCATTTACAGTTTTCCATTGAAATAATCCACTATCAGGTATAACATGTTAAAAACAATGGAGGTTTTCTTATTAATTGTCTTTCTATTTTACTTACTTTTTCGTTTATATTATTGAATATTCACATTATATAAAAAACACAATAATTAATTTAAACTAAAGTTTTAATTAACTAAATAGAATCTGACATAACTTCCTGGTTCTATGATAAATTTACCAGCACCTTTAAATGGTGGTATTGGTATACCAACATTTGGATAAATTGTAAACATCATTCCTTCGTTTAGTTCAATTTTAATTTTTTGCTTGAAAACCAATGTTGTATTTTTAACCTCAGGTTTTATATACTCACTTCCGTTTGTGTGATCACCCCACCAATCAAAAATAAACGAAATAAATGTTTTATCAGAGTTGCTAACGATAATATTCATTTCGATTATGTAATATCCATCTTGTTGGATTTGAAAAACATCTTTTTCCTTATTTTTACGATTATTTTCTGCATATTTATAATTTGTTTAAATAAAACTTTTATAATCTGTAAACTTATTAATTTTAAGCCCAAACATAGCAAAAAAAATATGTGGTTTTAACTTTTTGTTGTAATTGTTTATCTTCAAGTTCATATATCAGAATATAACTAGGATTATAATAAAGATTTACATGTTGTTGTCTGCTATTGTATTATTCAAAAAGAAACACTTCACGTCTTACTGTTTCTATTTCATCTTCTATTTCCTTGTATTTATTTTCATGTTCAAGAATTAATTCAGCTAAATCATCAAGTCGTTTTGTTGTAGCAACTTCAGAAGCAGATAAACTGTCAACAGTATTCTTTGTTCTAGCTAATTGTGTTTCTTGTTTTAAGAAAACATTTTTTACTTTTGTAATTTCTTCTGCATTAGTGGTAATTTTTTCTGTATTAGTAGAAATTGCTTGGGTATTAGCAGTAATTAACTCTCCTTGTTTAGCTGATATTTCAACTACAAAGTCCAGATCATTTATTATTGTTCTAATTTTATTATTAAACTCATTAATATCTTCTTGTAATATTTTTGTAAGATTACTTAAGTCTGTATACTTTAAATTGTGACGTGTGTCGACATTACTAATCAAGATCCGAAGCTGTTTCTTAAAGTTTTCTATTTTAGAATTGAACTCTTTTTTAAGGTTATTTAATGCAATGTCATGGTCATCACCTCTTTGTGAAACTGCCCTTTCCAGTTCAGATTTATATTCTGCAAACCTATTTGAAAATGTATCGAGTAAATCTTGATGCTTTTTTGTAAAGTCAGTGTTAAGTTTATTTACTTCTGTTCTGATTTCTAACTGATACATATTTTGTAACTTTTTCTCAGCTTCAATAACCTTGTCTTTTAGCTCTTCATGTTTAATCATACTATCTTTTAATTCTTGAATTTGAGTGAATAAAATGTTTAAATTGATCCGAAATACTTCTTTTATGTTTTCATCTGTCAAATCAGATTTCTCTTCAAGTTCTTTAATAAAATCAACCATAGCTTTCATTTCTTTTTCAATTTTATCTTGTAATTGAACTGTTAATAATGAATTCTTTTTAAAATCTTTTTTTGTTAATTCTTCAATATTCTTTACTTCTGTTTCTAGTGTCTGTTTTATACTTTTGATATCTTCAAGATTATAATCATCTATTACACCTTGAACTTTTTTAAACTGATCGTTGGGTTTATCTGGATTTCCCAGGTTAATAAGGTTATTACCTCCCATATCCAATGCTCTGTTCATTGTGTTATCAAGTTCCTTATTTCTGTGAAGATACGATTCCGTTTCCTTTTTAAGTTTTTTTAATTGTTTTCTAGTAGCATAATCACTTAAATCAATATCAAATTTAACTTTACTTATACTGTCGGGTTCACTTATTTGTTTTACATCATTAAAAACTCCCATCTATATATTACCAGTAAAGTTTTTTCTTAAAAACTTCCTTGGTTTGTCAATATATAAGAAATCATATTTTTGTTTTGTTGCATTAGCAAAAGAGTTAGGGTTAATATTTTGTTCATTACAAATCATATCATTTTCTCGTTTACTTGGACTTTCAAATAAAATATAATGTGAACAGTTAATCCGAATATCTTTTGGTGTTTTATAGTAAGACTGACTTAAATAAATAACGCAACAGTTTTTGTGACGTCCTTGAATAAAGTATTTTGTTATTTCATTTTGAACCTTTTTATCTTCACATACAAAATCATCAAATATTACTACTTTTTGTTTTTCAAAGACCATCACAGGGTTCAATTTGGTTGGGATCAGCCGAATATTAAAGTATTTCATTTGGATCTAATTTATTTTTTTCTGTAATTTCATTTAAGCGGTCTATTAAATCCTGATATTTAGATTGTTCTAGGTTTTTAGCATATAGGTATAATTTATCATAATATATAAAAGGTTTTCGTATCATATGCATTAATGTATTTGTTTTGCCAGATCCAATATTACATTATCTTACCTTATCTTACATTATTTTACAATATCTTACATTATCTAACATTATTATATAAATGCAATCAAAACTTAATGAAATAAGAATAAGAAAAAATTTAGTCGGACAAAAGATGAGAAATTTAAAAGAAGAAATAATGAGAGAAAAAATTAAAAAAGCTACAAATCGGGATATCTACACTGAAATTTATAAACCAATTACTAAAGGAATAGAAAGTCAAAAAGAAAAATTAACAAGTCAGTTAAAAGCATTACCTGGAATTAAGGAGCAGTTAGCGTTATTTCCAAAAAGTATATCAGAAGATCTGACAAAGGGTATTACTAAATCAGACATTGCTCCAATAAGTTTGGAATTTGATTTAAGTAGTTTTAGGGTTTTGATTTCAATTAAAGATAATTTTATGTTGGATTTAAGAATGTCAAATTTTCATACATTGCTTGGATTTGAGAAAAGAGCATTGAGAAATACTGAATGGGGAACTACAAACCAAATATAACTAACTCTGTGGATACAATTTACATTCATTGTGATCTTATTGATAATTCACTTGTTGATGGTAATTTTAGTGATATTATCTATGCTTTAAGTACTGCAGATTTAACAAGAGCTTATCCATTTACAAAAGAACCAAACAGGGTTGGATATTCTGAAATTAATAAATATACAGTCGAATGCCGTTACCTCGATATTCAAGGGACTGTAAAAATTGCATCGACGTATCCAAAGTTCGACGTAACGCTATCGACTATCTGGGACAACTTTGTACTTGTATCGGACGTCTATATTGTCACTATATCCGATGTTTTTTTCAGAGGGTTTTAAAGGGGACAGAAATAATATAAGAAGTAAATATTTTAATTTTATTGAAAAAAAGACATCTTAAGTAAATAGAACATACACACATTTAAGTTTTAAATTTTTCAAAATATACGTGTAAACATTAAAATTAAGCATTTTATTCCTTCCATAAACAAGTCTGAATGCAGCTGTAATGTTCTCAGTTGAGTAGTCATTTTGACTGTGTTCGATAACGAAAAGTTTTTTACCTGTGTAATACGCATATTGTTACTCAATCCTAAACGGCAGTTACAGAAAAATATTTTATCCAAATTAGTTGTTGTATTGGACAACAATTGCCCGCTTGCACGCTGTTTTATAAGATTGATTATTGGGAATTAAATGCAAACTTCCTAACATTTGAATTGGATTAAAGATTAAATAACAACACACTAACTTGATTATGATAAATACATCGCCGGACAACAATAGGTTGCTTTTCACAACTTACAAATAACATGGATATTTTTTGACACGCTGTGATATCGACGAAACCAGGTGTAAAAACATTACAGGTAAGTTGGCGGGACTGAGAAATCTCATCGAGCTAAACAAAATATCGAGCTAATCATATCGAGGTAATGATAAATAATTACATTAGAATATATAGAGAAAAATCGGGACCGACTAAAACACATCGTGCTAACCGGAGTATCGAGCTAAACGATATCGAGGTAACGATATTCAACTGTATTATAAATTCAATAAGAATATATATTACAGATGTGTTTGGTAGAATAATTAATTTTAATGAGGTTGAAACAAGTTTTACATTAATATTAAAAGAAATTAATTAAAATTTAGTTTTATATAATGTACAAGAAAGTTTATGACAAAAATAAAGGAATATTTATTTATGTTGATGCTCGCACGGGAAAAGAAAATATACACGGTATACCTGTGGTCTCCGAGGACGCAGTCCTTGGTACAGGTATCTTTGACACTTTAACAAAATTGTTTTCAAGTGGAGTTGCATCTTCAATTAGCACAGCTGGAAAAAAAGCATTAGAAACAGCAGGAAAAGCCGCGTTAGAAAGTGGAACAAAAAGGGTTGGAACTGAAGTCGGAAATTTAGCTGCTAATAAAATTGTTGAAAAATTTAAAAAGAAACATTCTCCGGCAGTTGGTAATTTAATTGCTAAGGAATTACAAGAAACGAATAACAGTAAAAATAATGAGGAGGAGGAGGAGGATATTAATATGAGAATAAATAGAATATTGTCAGGATCGGGGACGCGTAAACGTATTAACAGATTAATTTATAAAATAAAATAATATATAATATACATGTTTAGAACAAAACAATATTGTGAAAGATATGAGTTAACTCCTATTTAATTAGATACAGCTTTAATATCTGTCTTGGGAAATAATGTTGAGCAACAAAAAAAAAAACGGATATCATTTTACAATTAATGATAGAAGCTCATATTTTGATTGGTTTAATGGTTATTTTGAAGTAAGTTTTAAAGTTAATAAACTTGCTAATGGTAATAATTATGCTGATGGAGATCTAATTGCTTTAATTAATAATGCAGCTTCATTAATTGATCAGTTAGTAGTTAAACAAAATGGAAAAATTGTATATGATTGTAATAATTTATACAAAGTAATAAATGTAAAGAGTTTGGTTGAATTGTCTAAAGATTATGCAGAAACAACTGGAACAAATGAATTTATTTATTTAGATACTACTGATACTACTGTTATTGCTGATAATAAAGGCTTTGTTTCTAGAAAGTTATTAATTCAGGGTGGTAATGAGGTAAATGCTAAGATTCCGTTAAATAATTATTCATTTTTTCAGGGTTTAGAAACTAATATTATACCTCCAAGTCAAATTCAAATAACACTGCAGCTGACGGATGATGATGAATTAACTTTTAGAGTTAATGCTGCTGATGCTGGTAGGGTAATTGTAACAAAATTAGTTCTATGGGTTCCGCGTTTAATTTTCAATGAATTTGGACTTAATCTAATTGCTGAAAGATTTACAAAAGCAAGATGGTCATACCTTCGGGAAATGGTGACACAATCAACTGATACACAACAAAATAATATAAACTTTAAAATAACAGCTGGTATAACAAAACCACAAGATGTGTTTGTTTATTTACAACGACCTGACAAAAGTAATTCACAACAACATAACCCACATTTATTAGATACATTTAGGGTAAATGCTAATAGACATTGTCGGCTTAAGTTGATGTGGACTATGAACTGTGAATGTGCTGTAAATCCTGGGGGTCTTCTCAAGACATACTTGTATTTAATTCACTGTTACAGTACCTGACTGTGTTCATGACAGAACGTCATTCAAGTATTATATAAACAGACTTAATGAAACTGAGTCTTGGTTATATTCTATGTTTGTATAGGAAAAACTTATTTGGGACAATTTAAATGAATGTTAGTATAGGAATGTTCTCATAAGACATTAGAAGAGTTACTTTCACCAAACACGAGTAAAGTTTTTCATCAAGAGCTCTCCAAAATATACAAAAACTTAGAATAAGATTTCTTTTTTAAAAAAGATAGTAATCCTACAAAAGTTCCATCAACTATGTTTCCCATTTCATTTGATATATTGTGTTTCTGCCTTCGTCATATGTCCGTCTGTCCGTCTTCATATAGCCTGATCTAGCTTCTCAAAATCCTCTGCTAGGATTTAAACGGAACTTCACAGAAATTATATTATGAAGCCTTGTTGTGCGTATCCTCGTCTTTTGTGGAGTTAGGGTCACTTAAAAGTAGTTTTTGAATGAAATTTGTCCGAACTGCTATTAATTATAATTAGCAGAATTTGATAACAATTTCATAGGAATGATCCATTCAAATTCTAGCTGAGCATGTATTACGAGGTTCATATTAAATTAAATGATCTTGTGTACTGAGTAATGGCCCTTTGATTATCCTACATAAAGTCTTTGAAGAGATTTTTTCTGTAATTCATCTCCAAATTTCATTGAAGCCTAAGGGATTTATTGAAATAAGATGTGCATATCGTTGGTACATACTGCTCGAAATATTTTTTTCCGGATTTATGTCCATTATTCATTAAAAAAAATGTTCGGACTACTTCGCCTAGTATTCTGTTTGTGTGATTTGACTGAAACGTCTTAGGAATGATAGTTGCATGCACTGGCGCCAGATCAGAAAGAAAATGCCTCTGTACATGTTATACCCTACCCCTAGGTATTTTTATAAGAACCATGGTCGTGAACGGGAAAATATACTAACCCATTTCAATCGCGTATTTGATACCTAAAACACGTAGTTCAGTAAATGTGTACTACTGATATTAAACAAGCGATAATTTATCTTCCATCGTGCACCAGTCACATTGTCTCAATATTCCATATTGCAGAGATGCTCCATATATTTTATGCTTTAGTCAACGTTACAGAAAAAACTTGCGTGAACTCCCCTAATGAACATCCGGTCTAGAGGTCACGGCTTTGTGCACATGTTAAAGGCAAAGAAAATCTCCTATATAAGTGACCCCCCCCCCCCCCACAAATACCAGACTTTTTAATCCCCAATATACAAGATCCTGTCTGGTCCAGTCTGATAAGGGTCCATAAAACCCCTGTAGACTTGACATGTAGCCTAATCATTGTCAGAGAATCATAAATTTTATTGCCTACAGGTAAATTGGTTATTTCCTGTGTTTTGCATTTTATTAATTGAAATGCTGTTTTTTTTAAGTCTTTTTTCAGAATGTACACAAAATTATTTTAATTGATAAGATACTAATTTTGATTTTGATGATGAGTAATGTCCTGGCCAATTAAATTATAACTCTTATAGCAAAGCAGTTCTCACTATAAAATAATTATTCAAAACTTAATAAGAGAAATTACAAGTTTGTTTATTCAATGATTATGATCTTTTTAGCAAAAGTAACAAAATAAAAAAAGAGATAATTGATGGATTTTATCAGAAATTAAAGAAGCGTTCAGATGCATTTTTAATAGATAAAGAAGGTATATAGACAGAAGGGTGCTCAATTCCTCTTGTGTTGTCAATAATGTTAACTTTCTTTTATGTATAATAAAATCCAGCAATAAAGATATATCATTGTTCAAAACACACAATAGTACACATTTACTGAACTGCGTGTTTTAGGTATCAAATACGCGATTGAAATGGGTTAGTATATTTTCCCGTTCACGACCATGGTTCTTATAGAATACCTAGGGGTAGGGTATAACATGTACAGAGGCATTTTCTTTCTGATCTGGGCCAGTGGTTGCAGGTCTATATTATTCATAAGGTATGGATTGTACGTTGAACGATTTGACGAATTAATTGTACTTTATAATTAGAAATAGAAATTATGTAGACAGATCCTCTTTCATCATTTTGAGAACGCCATCAACACCAGTGGAATTAGGAAAATGCTCTAGAAAATTGTTTTATTTGAAAAAAATTGCAAATAAACAAAATCTGTGTAAAGATATTTTTGTGTAAAATATTAATGTACTGCATTTCAGTAATTGTTCAACATTCTAACACGATCCGATTCATTTTCCTATTAAACAAAGAAGGCTGAAAACAGTGAATTATCATTATCAATGATAGTATGAAGTGTTTGGTATAAAGCTTTGTTGAGCATATCATTGGCACGTCCGCTCGAAATATTGTTTGCGGAGTTATTACGCTTAAAATCATTTTCGAATAAAATGAGTAGCAAACCTAGGCACGGGTCCTGCCGCTAAACAATTTTTCACTGATATATGATCCTTGATTTTTACACTAAAGTTCACATAACACCGTTAAAAATATTCACATATCACCGTTAAAAATGTCATAGTATTCTATTCAGATTTTATATAAAGGTTACAACGCCAATAATAGTAAATATAGGCAAGTTGGCGAGCGTAGCGGTCCGCAAAAAGGACATTCAAGGGTATTTTGATATAATGAAAAATGGAAGCTTTTCCGAAAAGGGAGTGCGATCGCACCCATCGCACCCCTCCTGTTCCCCCTCTGGCTACGCCCTTGCAGTATATGCTTCTTTGTTGTAGGTTAACATTAACTTCCCCGTTTTATTTTTTCAGGAAGGGAGAAAAATCGTTTTTTAAATATCTCTCAAGCATGATTATAGATTGACGAGCACTTTAATGTATAAAAGAGACTGTCGAGAAAATAATGTAAAAAAGAGGATAATTTGTTTAGGATTGCACACTTTAAGCACATAATTGTAGTCACTGAAAATGAATGCACGGCTTCATCTATACTTGGGATACACATTTTGATAGTTTAAAAATCTCTACACTAGCTTAAAATGAACTTCAGATGAGCATCAAACTGTAATTACATGGTCTCCGATCAGTCTATTTTCAGTATCACAGTTAATGGGTGCGACTTGTCACTGTGTTAAAGCAACTTAAAAATAGTTTGTTACATTTTAACATTTTCCATGAAAAAACAGCAATAGTCACTTGCTGAGAAAGGGTTAACTTGTACCGGTAAACAATCCAGGAACACAGGTTAGGCCAACTGACTGCCGTTACATAACAGAAATACTATAAGAAACGGCGCTTACCAAAACTAACCAATAAATGAATAAATGTGTTTTGAAACGCTCCCTGGTCAGTCCGCATTCGGTGTTCACAGTCAGACTTCACATAAACCGACAATGTCTAATAATAAGGATTGCACTTTAAGTTCCTGTCGTCTTGAAGTTGGTAATGGTGTTTTTTATCCAGAAACAGAATACACAAGTATATCAAGAATATATGACGATGTAATTAATTATTATTATAAACAAAATAATAAGACTACTGGAAGTCTGTTAAATAGATCAAACTTTTTTAGTTTATTTGGATTTGTTCATTTTAACTTGGAATATAAAAAGGAAGTAATAACAAAAGATCCTAAACATATTGCATTAACAGCTAAGTTAAATGTTGCACCAACAGCTAATATTCGTGTTTACGCAATTGTATTGTATGAAGAAACAGTTGAAATAAATACTATTGGAAAAGAACTTGTTATTGTTTAAATAAAATTAAATTAAAATAAAGTAAAAAATTAAAATAAATTTTAAATATATAATGACATCAAATTATATTGAATATAAAGTTAACCTAACAGATGGGCAAAAGAAACATTTAGCACGGGCTTATAATGATAAAATTCCACATACGTTTAGATTAAAACATGAACAATTACGTGGAAGCTTCCCTTTACTTTTAACAAAAACACAAATTAATCAAATTGAAAAGTCTATTAGAAATAATAAGGGATTAGAAATTACAATTTCAAAAAAAAACAAATGTCCAGCCAAGGTCAAAATGGTGGATTTTTAGAAGCTTTGGCTGGTTTAATAGGAAAAACAATTCTTCCAATGGCAGCAAAAATAGCTCCAAAAATATTAGCTCCTCTAGGCATCGGTGCTTTATCAGGACTTGCCAGTACTGGTGTCAGTAAGTTACTTGGAAATGGTATTATTTCGGTAGCTAATAATAAGAGAAACATGATATCACCATATCTTACACCTAATCAAAGAAAGCAACTAGTGGGATCTGGAGTGATTAAATTAACACAAAAACAAAAACAAGACGGTGGATTTTTAGGCATGTTGGCTGCTAGTCTTGGAATACCTTTGATTACATCTTTGTTAAGTGGTAAGGGACATGGTCAGGGTATACAGATTGATTCTCAACGGAGACCTTACAGACGAATTCCTATAGTAAAAAACAAGAGCTGTCTCCATAGGATGACACATGCCCCCGATGGCACTTTGAATGAATAGTTATGGCCGATGTTAGAGTTTAGGACCTTTGACCTATGGAGCTGGGTCTTGCGCGCGACACGTCGTCTTACTGTGCCACACATTCATGCGTAGTTATTTTAAAATCCATGCATGAATGACAAAGATATGGACCGGACACGCCCATTAATGCACTATCATGAAAAATGACCTAAGTGTGACCTTCATCTTTGAGCTACGGACCTGGGTCTTGCGTGCGACACGTCGTCTTACTGTGGTACACATTCATGCCAAGTTATTTGAAAATCCATCCATGGATGACAAAGATATGGACCGGACACGCCCATCAATGCACTATCCTTTAACGTCTAAGTGTGACCTTGACCTTTGAGCTACGGACCTGGGTCTTGCGCGCGACACGTCATCTTACCGTGGTACACATTCATGCCAAGTTATTTGAAAATCCATCCATGGATGACAAAGATATGGACCGGACACGTCCATCAATGCACTATCCTTTAACGTCTAAGTGTGACCTTGACCTTTGAGCTACGGACCTGGGTCTTGCGCGCGACACGTCGTCTTACTGTGGTACACATTCATGCCAAGTTATTTGAAAATCCATCCATCGATGACAAAGATATGGACCGGACACGCCCATCAATGCACTATCCTTTAACGTCTAAGTGTGACCTTGACCTTTGAGCTACGGACCTGGGTCTTATGCGCGACACGTCGTCTTACTGTGGTACACATTCATGCCAAGTTATTTGAAAATCCATCCATCCATGACAAAGATATGGACCGGACACTAAAATTGCGGACAGACTGACAGACCGACAGACGGTTCAAAAACTATATGCCTCCCTTCGGGGGCATAAAAAATAAAATTTATAAACAAACCTATTTCTTACTTTGAAATTGAACAATGGGTTAAACAATTGAAAATTAAAAACTTTAGGGGTGTATTTAGTAGAAATAATTTACCAAAAACAAAATTAAATAAAGAATGTGGAATTATAAATTTGGACGACTCTGTTGGGTCTAGAACACATTGGGTTTGTTACTTGAATAATTTGTACTTCGATCCATTTGGACTTCCAGCACCAAAAGAAGTAATTAAATATATACCAAATGTAAAGTATAACAGTGTTCAATATCAAGACAAAACAAGTACACTTTGTGGATATTATTGTTTATTTTTCATAAAAATGTTACAAGACAAAGTACCGTTGTATGATTTACTGTATAAAATACTAAAAGTTAACAATCAAAGAATAAATGAACAAACAATTATAAATTATTTTAATTAATAAGGACATTTTCTTCCGTTTTTTTTTCTGTTTAATTGTTGTTTTCAATTTGAATGGACCTTGGTTTTCATTTTATCCCTTCAACCTTACGTCCATCAAAGATTTTCAGGGTACCAAGTTAGTACTTTAAGTTTAGGGTAAGATCAAAGTGTGCTTAGTGAATCGGGCAGGCTAATTAAAATTGAAAAAATCGGGCCAGAACCCCCATTTCTTATACTACTTGCGTCAGTATTTTGATCCGAATATTAACTACCTCCCTACGTTCAAACTAAGATTACGTGACCAATTTATTCAAGAATGGAATGCATCGATTAATTCAATGTCAAAGCTGAAATATTATTGTCAGTATAAAACAGTCTTTTGTTATGAAGAATACATTGATAAAATTGCCAGTGAAAATTTAAGAAAAATGTTTACTTGTTTCAGATTAAGCTCCCATAAGTTAGAAATCGAGTCTGGTAGATTTAATAATATTGATCGAAACAACAGAATATGCAGAATATGTAATCAAAATGCAGTTGAAACTGAGTACCATTTCTTGTTATGTTGTATAAATATACAGATGTTAGAAATAAGTATTTGGGAAATATAGCTTGGCCTACAATTCAGATGTTTAAAAATATTATGCTAACAAGAAATAAGAAACGTCTTGTATACATCTGTAGATATATAAAAGAATCTATGACGATAAGACATAATACCCTATCAAATCTTGCTGTTTCTTAATCTATTACTGTTTGGTATTTTATAGTATGTAATATTCTCATGAATGTGCTATGTTTATGCAATATATGATATTTTTTGTTTGCCATGTTTATTATATGCTGTATGTTAAATGGCCAAAGGCAAATTTAATTGCCGATTTTGCTAATAAAGTTGATTGATTGATTGACTAATGTGAAAGACATAATTTGAACATTTTCTTGAACATAGGACAATTTTGACTTAAAAATACCTTTCATGTTGATTGAGATCCTAATTGGTGCGGTCTTTTAATAATTTCAGTGTTGTTTTAAGCAAACACATTTTGTCAATCAAATATGACACGTGTGACATACACGGTAGTTGATTAAAGAAGACATGTGTGATATGCACGGTAGTAGCACGTTATCGTTTCCCCGCTTGATTAACAAACATTTCTCGATAGTGCGATATAATTTTGATTCGATCAAATATGATAATGGTTTTTAAGAATTTGATCCGCGGTATCCTTTGAAAATATAAAGGCATATTATTTGCCGAGTAATTATAGGCTGTAAATGTAAAGTAATATATAGAGGCGTAATGTATATTATGTATTTTTTTCACCACAGCACTGATGTGTTCAAACATAAGCAATGAAATGATTGCAATATTTATTTACTAAATCTATTTAAAATTACCAAGACACTCTTTACTAGTTCCGACTTTTATGGCTTCGTCAAAAATTACAACGAATTAAAACGGTAAACGCAAGTCTATGAAATATGGAAAATGTTTTATCGGTGTGACTAACGCTGTATATTTTTCTTACGTATTCGAAAGTTTAATTACATATGCATTTGACTTTGAATCATTACTGCTGTATCTTCTTGAACTAGATTGAAAATATCTGTGAGATCTTCCCTAAAATCTTAAAAAGGTTACATGAAATAAGTCAAACGCAACTGTATAACCCCGAGACTATTAATAATACATTTTCGAAAAAATATAGTGTTATACTTTATCAACTACAATTATATCAATATCAACTTATAAATTCCTTAAAGTTACACAATTTCTAATGTGAAAGGTTCACGCAATTGTTTTCATAATCAACACATTCACGGTATCGTATTTCACAGGTAACCCGACGCATCTTTTTTCAATCAAATATGACACGCGTGACATACACGGTAGTTGATTAAAGAAGACTCGTGTTATATACACGGTAATAGCAGGTATATAACACGTGTCTTCTTTAATCAACTACCGCAAAAAGTTAACATTGGCCCCTGTGACCTTGACCTTTGACCTGGTGACCCTAATATCAGTAGGGGTGGTGTACTCAATAAGTACTATCAGCATGTGAAGTTTGAAGGTCCTTGGTGCAGTCGTTTGCGAGTAAAGTGCCTTCATGCAAAAAGTTAACATTGGCCCCTGTGACCTTGATCTTTGACCTGGTGACCCCAAAGTCAGTAGTGGTCGTGAACTCAATAAGTACTATCAGCATGTGAAGTTTGAAGGTCCTGGGTGCAGTCGTTTGCGAGTAAAGTGCCTTCATGCTGAAGTTAACGTTGGCCTTCAGGCTGACGTTAACGTTGGCCTTCATGCAAAAAGTTAACGTTGTGACGAACGGATGGACAGTTGAAAACTAATATGCTTCCCTTCGGGGGCATAAAAATAATTCCTTAATTTCTAATAATAAACATTTGGCAGGCCCTTTCCGATCATGTTATGCCCTTTCCGATCAAATACCATGGAAAGGGCCCTTTCCGGTATCTAGTCATGCCCATTAATAATGGCATCAGATTAAACAACATAAATTTCACTAGAAAAAAGACGTAGGAAAGAAATCAGTGCAGAAAAGAAAGCAATTTGTGTCGGACATCACTTTGAAATTTTTTTTAGTTTTCATTTTCGCCAAAAATTTTATTTTCTAATTATTTTAAATATTGATTTATTATATCGTTGGCATTGTTTTTGTGATAGGGGATATAGACCTTCTGTTCCAACAAAATTCCGGAATTAATGCTTTTTAAAGTTGATTTTTAAAACTGTTTATTGTGTTACTTTTATTGGAACTGTACTTATAACTAAGTTATTTACGATTACTTTTGCATATATTTAATATAAATCCATAGGGATTGTTTATCATAACTTTTATTATCACTCACTGCGACATCGTTTCGGCCCAAGACCTGCACGATTCTTAGATTATATATTTTGCAATTAATCTGGCTAACAAATACACAAGGGCCTCCGTGGCTGAGTGGTTAAGGTCGCTGACTTCAAATCATTTGTGGGTTCGAGCCTCACTCTGGTCTTTGAATTCTTCATGTGAGAACGCCATCCAGCTGGCTTACTGAAGGTCGGTGGTTCTACCCAGGTGCCTGTTCGTGATGAAATAATGCACAGAGGGGCATCTGGGGTCTTCCTCCAACATCAAAGCTGGAAAGTCGCCATATGACCTATAATTGTGTCGGTGCGATGTTAAACCCAACACAAAAAAACAACAAAAAAACAAATACACATAAGTAACTTTATATGGAATCACGGACGTACACCCGCCAAAGTTGGGCTACGTAATAACATGCAAAATATGGTCTTTCATAGTTGATAATTCCAGTGTCCTTAAAGTTTAAGGACACTGGAATTATCAACAAACCATTATTAATATTGCTATCATTTCTTTGATATTTATGGTCAAAAACAAATTTTATAATGCCATGAAATTATAGCAACTGAATATAAAATTTCTTTATGATCAATACATGCAAGTGTGACAATGAATTAATTAATTGCCGTGATTAAAGCAACTCAAAAAAAGATCTTCACAAAAATAATATTTTTTTCTTAAAATGATTTTTAACAACCCCGATGATCAATTATACTATAACATATTAATAACCAGACCATAGTTTGCATGTTATGGAAATGAAATTTAATTTTGGCCAAATTAAACATCCTACCCCAAAAATTTATATGGCCAAAACATCCTATGCCAAAAGAGCCTAGGCCAAAACATCAATGCAGCGCCAAAACGTCCGCTGGCCAAAACGTCCTACATTCGTTTAAGGCACAACAAGTGCAGTTTTGAAACTTGTTAAAAAGTTGAAAAAAAAAATCTCCAAGGCCATAAAAACATTTAGAGTCGGGCCAAAAATTTAGGGTAGGTCGGGATACCGGAAACAAACATTTTTTTTACGCCTTCTCACTGATTATCATCAGTATAAAACGTTAGGGGGTATAGATCTTATAATCGAGGACAGCAATATATCTTATAAAATGCGCCGCAGAATGGCTGCAAATTTTGCCGCATGACCGCAGAATAGGGATGTCCCCTGTAAAGCACTGGATGTACGAGATGTGTTTAAAAAATACCCGGAAAAGTGCCCGTATATTTTTATTTCTGGTCCTATTTTGTTAAAATTTGAATATATAATTGATGGAGAAGTGCATATCAAATGCGAATACCTAAATTACAGATTTCAGAATATGCCCGTTGTTTAATTTTATCGTCTCTAAGGAAACGTCACTACCTCTAAAGTGGCCCAACATCATTATGACACTGTCATATTACACTTTATTGATCAATACAACTCGTGATTACATTTCGTACACATTCGTAAGGACAAATAAATGCTGTTCATATGATAGGAAATGGGACACTGAACTGTGATGCACAGATCATTAACAAAGAACTTTTTAATTTTCATAACGTAACTGAACGTTATTGCTTTCTGATGTCTGGGCCGCTGGTTGTCAGAGTAGCGTGCAACAGGAGCGTGCCTTATTTCTAATATCTAAATATCTTAAGATATGTATAATAATAATTTTTCTTGGGCTATTTTGCCTAATGATTTCAACTGTTTAAATATATCAATTTTCCTCAGGTTTCCTAACCTTATGATTAACTTATATTCCAAGAAATGATATATCTTCGAAACAATTAGATTTCCAATCTCAAAACATCTGAACAAATTAAATCATAAACTTAAGAATTATTTCAAACTTTCAGAATATCCCCAACTCTCAAACAACTCTTCGTTCGAATGCGTATTTCAGGAATTTTAAATAGATCTAGATCTCTATTTTTGAACTCTAAATCTATTCCTATATAATATATCTCTATATATTATAAACCCTTTCAAACATTTGCCCATGAGGTTTTACTGGAACAGTAAAATATTTTTAATGCCAGATATCTGAGATTTCTGTGCATCAGTAAATAAAAGTACTGCTCCGATCCGACATTGACATGGACAACCAGCAGACTGACTCTACAACATTGAACAGATCTATTTATACCTCAGTCATATCCCGCAGCAAATAATTCGACTATTCTGATTGGCTAAAACTTTCAATCGTACCCCGCAACAAATATTTCAGCTATTCTAATTGGTTAAAATTCTCAGCCTTCTTAATTCATAGAGCGCCTTCAAGCTCAATATACTTTTATAAGCATCTACCGTCTAAGACTGATTCCAACATATAAAACAACAAATACTTCATAAATGCATTCCAGAAAACATATATCAATTCATACCGTTTAAATAACTTATTCTAAATGTAAGATCACAAAATATGTACAGTAAATAAACAGCTTTATCAATATGATAAATAATGATGTTTTCCTTTCTGACGGGTAGAGACTGCAAATGACGGAGAGGTAAATAAGGGAAATAACTATGCTACGACTCCTATATAAAAGTATTAGGTAAGTATCCATCACATTACCCACGCCTCCGTCTACATGCGTCCCGCATGTTTTAAAACATTTTGAGCACTGAAATATATCAACAAAACTTATGCACTTTTTCTTATGTATTCACATATACCTATATGTGTAAAATAAAACAACCGAAAATACTGTAAAGTTTTAAGAGTTTCATGTGTTTTAAGAGAATGTATTTAACAAATACACTAAGATTTCATGATGCTTGCAGGGGTATTACTCTCTTCCTGCATGAAGTTCAATTCCTAGCGAGCATTTTCCACCAGATGTCTTCTTTGTGACTGTTATGTCATCTGGCCTTATCATTATATCTCCTGGGATATAGTCTCCCAAATTTATAGACTGCTGTCTTTCTTGTTTTCTCCCCTGTCTCAAAACTCTGGAATACCTTCTTGTTCCCAACTTTAATACATACCTCATGGGCTGCATAGTTATCATCTTCCATACTCATCTGGCAATCAATGTTTATGTCCTTAGTAACCTTCATGTTACTATCATCTTTAACATTGCAAGACCTGTCGTCCATCTTCAGCTTCTTATACAAATCTTTCGTTTTTTTTCCATCATTGGAAACTTTCTCTTAGGAACAAACAATTTTGGTTTTGTATCCTTCCTTATAAAAGGCCTTTTACTTCGATCAGCTGACTTCTCTGGTTTAAGAAATGCATGTCATCGGAATCATCATCTCTTCTGTTGTCTTCATTCCTAGGCTTTTCATGTCTCTCCTCAACATGAATAAACTCTTCATTTATGCTAATGTTTGGGTCTTCGTCCCAATCACTTTCACTATCACTATCTCTATACCTTCTATTTGTTGATCTCAGCAATCTCAGAAATACGTCTAGATTCAGCATGATATTTCTTCATGTTGATCTTTAAATAAGTAGATTTCTTAAAAAGGACGCCACATACTTCACACGGAATTCTTGAGTCTTTCTCGTCATTTCCTTTTCTATCTGTCATTTTGATACTTGACATCTCTGACATGAAAATAGAACTTACATAGTCATTTAACCATGCAGGTTTCTTTCTCTCTCTACCATATCAACTCTTATCTGGTATAACTTCTTCCAACGTTTCGTCATCTGAAATTATGTTATTCTGATCTGAGTCAACCTGAAAAGAATCTGACATTACTGGGCTATCATCAAATGTCATCTGTTTTGGCACCTTTCGCATCCTGTTAGCATGGATAACCTGAAATGTGTTTAATATACCACAGTTAACTTTATATAATACATCTGAAACTCCTTCTGCTATTATATATGGTCCTCTCCAAAATGATGTTAGTTTTGAAGAACAGCCTACGTTCTTAACAGGAAAATATACAAAAACTTTGTCACCAATAGTAAATTTGTCAAAAGATAATTTTGTATCATGAAAAATCTTTTGTCGTTTCATAGCTTTTTCAGTAGTTTGTCTTACTAACTTGTGAGCTGATTCTAAATTTTCTTGCAATTCCCAAACCCACTGTGATGCTGGTACTTTCTTAATGCTAGGGGGCATTTCAAGCGCTAAATCTAAAGGAGTACAATGTACTTAGTTTTCGACCTAACATTAACATATTTTTCGTCATTCCTGTAGTCTCGTGTTCAGTCGACCTGTAGGCCATCATAACATAGGGAAGTAGTTCATCCCAGTTTCTATGATGTTCTTCGACATACATACTCAACATGGTAGCCAAAGTTTTGTTAAACCTTTCCACCATTCCATCAGATTGAGCATGGTATGGCGTCGTTCTAGTTTTCTTAATTTGCAATAAAGAACACATTTCTCCAAAAAGTGTACTTTCAAATTGAGAACCTTGATCTGAATGAATGGTATTTGGAATACCAAACCTAGTAATTACCATTTCAACTAAAATCTTAGCAACTGTTCGTGCTTCCATATTTGTCATTGGAAAACATTTCGTCCATTTTGTAAAATAATCTGCAATTACTAAAATGTATTTGTTTCCTGACTCAGTTAGGGGGAGTTCACCTAGTATGTCAATAGCAATTCTTTCAAACGGATAACCACTTCTTACAATTTGCATAGGAGCTTTTCTTGCTTGTGTGGGTCCTTTCCGTTTAAGACATGCCTTAATACTTGATACGTAACCTCTGACATCGTTTTGAAGACCTAGCCAATAAAATCTCTGTCTTATTTTACTCAAAGTTTTTCGAATACCCAGTGTCCAGATGCTTTGATATCATGTGAATATTTTAAACTGTTGTCTTAACTTAACCGGAACTATTGCTTGCCAATAAACAACATCAGTACCTAAAACATCCCATTTCCTAACAATCAAATTATCTCTAATGGTTAATCTTGACCACTGACCCCATAATGATTTCACAAAATAATTTTCACTTAAGATGTCTTTATATTCTGGCCTATTTCCTTTAACTAACCACGCCTTTACAATCTGGATATTGTCATCCTGTGCTAATCTTGACCACTGACCCCATAATGATTTCACAAAATAATTTTCACTTAAGATGTCTTTATATTCTGGTCTATTTCCTTTAACTAACCACGCCTTTACAATCTGGATATTGTCATCCTGTGCACTTTGTAAATCTATATCAGTGTAATTTTCAGATTTCTAATCACATGAATTGACCATGAAAGCTTTTTCTTTAAAGTCAGGGTGATTATCAATGCCACATTGTCTACAAGATATTCTTCTTAAGCTATTGGCATTTTTGTGAAGTCTACCTGGTCTATGCTCAATTGTCATATCATATGCTGACAAAATCTCTAACCACCGGGCAACTTGACCTTCGGGTTTTTTTTTAATTCATCAGCCAACGGAGTGAACCATGATCAGTCCTTATAACAAATTTCTGGCCGTATAGATAATGCCTAAAATATTTCACGAAATATACCAGAGCCAACAGCTCTTTCCGGGTAACACAATATTTACGTTCAGCTTTACTCAAAGTTCTGCTGGCATAAGCTACAACACGTTCTGAATTATTCACCTTTTGTGAAAGAACTGCTCCAATAGCAAAATTACTAGCATCTACATCTAAAATGAATGGCTTTGTAAAATCAGGATGTGCTAAAATCGGAGCTTGAACGAAAATTTGCTTTAAAGTCCTGAACGATTTTTCGCATTCCTGATTCCATAGAAATGACTGATGTTTTTCTGTTAACTTAAACAAAGGTTTTGCAATTTCAGAAAAATTCAAAATAAGTTTTCTATAATATCCACAAAGACCTAAGAAAGATCTAATTTCGTGAACATTAGTTGGTGTTGGCCACATTTTTATGCTCTCAATTTTCTTTGGATCTGTTCTTTTTCCAGCAGCCGATACAATATGTCCTAAAAATTCGACCTCTTTAGCAAATAGAAAACATTTTTTCGGTTTAAGTTTCAGATTTGCTTCATTTAATCGCTCAAAAACTGTCTCTAAATTGTTGACCATATCCTCGAATATTTTGCCGAACACAATTATATCGTCTAAATAGATCAAGCAAATTTGCCAATGTAAGCCTGCTAGAACAGTTTCCATAAGCCTTTCAAAGGTTGCAGGCGTGTTACATAATCCGAATGCCATGACCTTAAATTCAAATAAACCGAACCTTGTTGAAAACGCTGTTTTCTTTTGATCTTCTTTTTCTACTTCTACTTGCCAGTAGCCCAAAGATAGATCTAGACTACTGAACCATTGTGCATTAGCTAATTGATCGAGCGATTCGTCTACTCTAGGAAGTGGATATGCATCTTTAATCGTAAGATCATTGACTTTTCTATAATTAATGCAAAAGCGGTGTGTACCGTCTTTCTTTATAACCATTACCACACCACTTGACCATGGGCTAGAGGAAGGTTCAATGATATTTCTGTCCAACATATCTTTAATTTGTTTCTCAATTTCCTTGTTCAAGTGTTCTGGATCTCTACGCAATGGTTGCTTAACTGGTCTAGAATCTCCAGTTGGAATTTGATGTCTTACAATACCAGTTCTACCTATATCAGTTTCTGACTCAGAGAAAATATTTGAATACTTAATCAACACTTTAGCTACCCGTTTTCTTTGTATTTCGGTAAGACCTGTAATAGATCTCTCATAAAGATCTTTCAAATGTTCAGGTATTTTGGAAGGAACGTTACATTTGTTTGACGTGGAACTAACACTAGAAACAGGACTTTAAGTTGCTAAATTTGTTCCAGGATACAAGGTTTGTTCTTCATGCGAAAGGTTCATTATCCGAAGTGGGACAGTACTATTTCCACGTACTAAAGATTTTGCAATCAGCCTGTTATCATAGGTGTGTTGGTTCTCCATAGGTTCTACAATATACAGGCCGTGTTTATGTATCATTTTAGGATTCGAAACTTTTCCTTCAATGATTGTTTCGGACCTTGGTGGAACAACCGATTTTTCTTTAACAAGAATTCTGTAACACCCTATGTTTCCCTGACAGCTTAATTTACATGCTTTGCCTTGAAGCAGCATTGTCTCATCTAACACATTTACAACTACATTCTGAGTTTTCATAAAATCAAGTCCTAAGACAATATCAACACCAGTATCTGAGATAACAACATTTGCCGGACATTTTCATTTATTTATCTCAATGTTTATTTCTGTTTTACCTTTTGTATTCAAAGGTAAACCTGATGCAGTCAAAATGTCATGCTCAAATATTTCTAAATCTTTATTATGTTCAAGCATATCAAAGAACTGTGTTGAAACCATAGTTAGAGTTGCTCCTGTGTCAATTAAACAATTTGCCTTTCTTCCGTTAACTATTTCAGTAACATACAACCCGGAACCTTGTTTTGAATTCGAAGAATTATTCCTAGAAGATGAATTAAAATTATGTTTCGATTTTGGTCCTACTGAATTTTTGTCATTATTTTGTCGTCTTTTCGGACAATAATACTGAGTGTGACCTTCTCCGCCACAGTTAAAACATGTAATCCTATTGTAAGGTTTTCTATTCTGATTTGAAAATGTCCTAGATGTGTCTGTATTCTTAGCAGTATTTGTTTTGTCCTTATAGTTATATTTCCCTTCATGAAAGCTATCTGACATTTTTGACCTATTTTTGTTTTGAAATGTATCAAACTTAGTCTTAAGTTCTTCAACTGATTTTGCCAACATTTCTATTGTTCTGTTTTGTTTTCTTATTTCATTTTGTTTTAATGAATTTAAACTTCTTACATACCCCTGGCCTTCTAGACTTTTACGTTCAGCCTTATAAAATGCTTCGAGTTCTACTGCATGGCGTACAGCATCATTTAGATTTATTGGCCTAGCTTGTTTTATTCTTAAACGCATTTCTGAATTTGAAAGCGAATCAATAAATTGTTCTTTTGCTAGGGTTTCTTTTACATCTCCAGGGGCTGAAGGGTATGCTAAATTAGTCAAGCGTCTTATTTCTTGAGCCATTTCAGATAAAGTTTCTTTTTGTCGTCTTTCCCTAAGTTGTGCTCTGTATAGCTCTGTCTGGTTCGGGGTGCAAACCTTTCTTGAAGTGCATGTACTAAATCAGTATACTACTAGACTTTCCTAAATTTCCAAATACACCCTGAGCTTGCCCTCTTAACGATACAGCGAGATACAACCATTTCTGTTCATCAGACCAATTATTAATTTTTGAACAAGCCTCAAAATGTGCTTTATAGTCTATCCAAGACCCTGTACCATCATATGTCGCTGGTTTCATTAAGACAGAAGGCTTACTTTGAATAAATTTAACATTAGATTCTACAGGTGTATCTAAACTTGAAGATTTATCACTACTAGATATATTTCTGTTACCCGAAAGTTCGTTTTCAGATTTATTTTTGTTTGAACTAGAAACTGTATCTTTAATCTTAACGGACATTTCAGACTTCTTATCACTAGTTATTTTCATCTGAGATTTCCTTTGGTTTTGAAAATATTTTTCTCCTAGTTACAAACTTATCCCAACCCCCAGCTTCTGCATTTTCATTTTGTGATTCATTTCTTAACCCTAAATAAGGTATCTCAAACTTTGGCGTTGAATGTTTAACATTCGGGTCATAACCAGGTGAAATGCTCGAAAACTGCCCTTGACTCTAAATCTTACGTTTTATACTAGGTATCTTTGGCAACTGCCGTTTTGGTTTTGAGTGTAGAGGGGTACTAGTTATATCATATTTAGCATTCTCCAGGCCTGAAGCCTGTAACTCGGCCAATTGTCTTTCTAACAGTTCAATTTCATATTTCATTCTTAAACTCTCATTCTCTTTCTGTAACCTATCTATCTTTTCCAAATAGAAAGAAAAATCTTCTGTATCCCTTGCCTCGGCCATAACTCAAAAATATGTGTGTATTTAAGCTTTAAAATACACGTAGGTAAGTGATAAAGATATATTTATCAATGATATCCCACCGCTGCCACCAATTTTGTAGCGTGCAACAGGAGCGTGCCTTATTTCTAATATCTAAATATCTTAAAATATGTATAATAATAATTTTTCTTGGGCTATTTTGCCTAATGATTTCAACAATTAGATTTCCAATCTCAGGACATCTGAACAAATTAAATCATAAACTTAAGAATTATTTCAAACTTTCAGAATATCCCCAACTCTCAAACAACTCTTCTTTTTGAACTCTATATATATTCCTATATAATATATCTCTATATATTATAAACCCTTTCAAACATTTGCCCATGAGGTTTTACTGGAACAGTAAAATATTTTTAATGCCAGATATCTGAGATTTCTGTGCATCAGTAAATATAAGTACTGCTCCGATCCGACACTGACATGGACAACCAGCAGACTGACTCTACAACATTGAACAGATCTATTTATACCTCAGTCATATCCCGCAGCAAATAATTCGACTATTCTGATTGGCTAAAACTCTCAATCATACCCCGCAACAAATATTTCAGCTATTCTAATTGATTAAAATTCTCAGCCTTCTTAATTCATAGAGCGCCTTCAAGTTCAATATACTTCAATCTGACTAAAGTACTTGATCTTCTAAACGAAGATCTGAGAATGACCCATTCACATTCGTCTTCTGTATTTTGGATTTCCAATATTGCTAGTTTTATTTTCGCAAATCTATCTTTATTTGAACCAATCAGACAACTTGTTCGAATGTCAAAGAGTAAGAACAATTTGCAGTCAATCCAGGGCTTCAACCCGGGACCTCTCACTTACAGAGCAAGTGCCCTACCGACTGAGCTAACCGGCTATCTGACATTGTTCGACATAAAAATTGTAGATATCAAAAACCAAAGCTTTTTAAAGCTTGCAGAATGTTGTAAGTTAGCTTTTGATTGGCTAGCGGAAGGGTCGTCAGAACGAGGCTATCAATAGCTCGTTGTCAGATCCTAAGCGTAGCGTAATAGGAGATGTACTTTAGTCAGATTGAATATACTTTTATAAGCATCTACCGTTTAAGACTGATTCCAACATATAAAACAACAAATACTTCATAAATGCATTCCAGAAAACATATATCAATTCATACCATTTAAATAACTTATTCTAAATGTAAGATCACAAAATGCGTACAGTAAATAAACAGCTTCAATATGATAAATAATGGTGTTTTCCTTTCTGACGGGTAGAGACTGCAAATGGCGGAGAAGTAAATAAGGGAAATAACTATGCTACGACTCCTATATAAAAGTATTAGGTAAGTATCCGTCACATCAGCAATATTCTCCTGATCATTTTGAAACCTCGCATATCACTTACAAAATATTGTTTTCTTCGTGGAATTGTCCCTTCAACATTATGCAGCATTGCGCATTTGCCTCATTTCTTGATTTTTGATTCAAAACACTAAATACTATCTCATGTCACCATTTCACATTAATTTGTAAGCGATGATCAACACAATATGCCTGCCAAACATTTAAATGATGTCATATACACAATTTGAAGTTATTTGCGTAACACTTACATCTCAAGTATATATTCTGCCAGTTTAAGAAAAGGTAACTTGAACAAGAGCTGTCCGTAAGACAGCACGCTCGACTTTTCTCAGTGCTTGACTCTGAACTAGAGCTTTGCCAGTAAAGGGGGCTTAACTCAATCAAATATATAATCAGTTATGGGGATTGTTTCTTCTGGTGTAACCTTTGATAGTAAAAACTATTTTAAGTTTCAAGTCAACAGCTTTGAAAGTAACAGAGAGATATTGGACGTTAAATAAAACTTTAACCATACAATTCTAAGTTTAAAAGGGGCATAACTCTGTCAAAATTCAAACCACAGTTATGGGGATTGTTTCTCCTGGTGTAGACTCTGATATTAAATAGCTATTTTAAGTTTCAAGTAAAAGCTTTGATAGTAATAGAGATATTTGATTTTATCAAAAACTTTTTAACGAAAAAATTCTAAGTTAATAAGGGGCATCATACCTCTGTCAAAATTCAAACAGAGTTATGGTGATTGTTTCTCCTGGTGTAGACTTTGATAGTAAATAACTATTTTAAGTTTCAAGTCAAAAGCTTTGATAGTAACAGAGATATTTGAGTTTATCAAAAAACTTTAATCAACAGCGATATCGGCGCCAGGGCGAGTGCAATAGCTCTACTTTTTCTTTTAAAAGTCGAGCTAAAAATAGGTACTCAGCAAACACCTGACGTTGTAACATTGGATCTTAGTTGGATTTTGGTCGCGGTATCGGCGACCTCAATCCACGTCTATACAACATCATATCTTTGACGTCTTATAGACGTTAGATTTAGACGTCTAGGCGACTTTAAATTAGATTCTGTTTGGATGTGAAGAGACTGCTATGCTGTTCTTTGTTAAACAACTAATGGGTGTAGAAATATTACTATAGTTAATAATGTCTTATTTTCATAAAGTCATGAAAATGCGCTTAAAGTGATAAAAAATATTTCATTTGGATATAATTTATAACATCAAAAAACCAGAAATGCGGACAATTTTTGAAAAAATCTGTGTTGAAGTGTTGTTTTCTTAAATCGGTTATTTTTGTATTTAATTATCGTCAGATTAATCCTTGTTGCTACCAATTTCAACATTTAAAAAAATTGCAAATACTGGCAAAATATTTTTTTTGGAAACAACACTATGCATACCAATTTCGTTATGTGAACTACGTTATATAGTGAGTGGATACATTCATTATACCTGTATGACAACTAGAATAACATTACTAAATATACGATTCTTTTTTCTTACATTTTACTGAAACAATAAAAAACTGTTTAACTGAACATATTTACCACAGACATATATTTTGTCAGATTTTTGCATTTTAAAATGTGTCTGTTTAAAAAAATCTCTGTTTTACACCATTTTCTAAATATTTCATTTTGAAGTTTAACAGTTTACTGTAGATGGCAAAATAATGTTTCAATATAGGACAATACATTTAATTACAGGTATTAAGGCTTCACTTTATAAATAATCCAAGATTGAAATTTAGAAGAAGCAAAATCAGCATTACACGTTGGGACAAAAACAAATAGTGTTTGGTAACGTAGTTCACAATTCTACAATTTGCAGACTATGAATGTGACGTTGCCGTTAATTGATGTTACAGAATTTTTCATAACCAAAGCCAAATACTTTCTTGACAATTTTATATTGCAATACAGTAATTTATACATCTTATATTTTCACAAAATTCTTATTTTACAGTATTTTAAGTAAAGTGGATTATGAAATTATGAATTCACTTAATTGGGCTAGCTGTGATGAAAAGAATCCTGCCATATTTATTCAGAATAAACATATAGTTACCACAGTTAACGAATATTGACTAGGAATCTCAATAAAAACACGAATGTATGGGGGCATAGCTAATGTTGACTAGTACTAAATCATTATATAACTAGTAAGAAGTGTAACCAACATTTATGTATAAGGATTTCAGTTGAGAGTGTTTTGATCAACTATGCGCTAAGTGTTGCTTTACGCTTAATATTACAGATAAAAGTAGTCACAGTTAACATAAAGAAATGTGACTAGATGTAACTTAATTAAAAGAACAAGGAACAAAAAGGACAAGAAGCTTATACCCACTGGTACATGTATTTGGTAACGTAGTCCACAAAAATGATTATTTGTAAGAACTATAGCCTTACTTATGATAGAAATACAAGTGAAACATGTGGCATAATGTTTAATTCTATGAAACAACAATGCAACTCCATTTTCTGAAATGTTAAAAACAATTCTGATCACAAATAAATTGATATGAACTACGTTACAATTTTGTGAACTACGTTACCATCTCCAGCATGCTCTCCATGTATTGTACCTATGTTTGCATTTAATGTATCAGTAACACACCACAGAGTCATCATATTACCACCAGAAAATGTAGAAAATTAATATATATCAGTTAGTAAACTTACTTGATCTGTTACTAAACGACGACTGGTTAAAATCTGATTGTTTGTGTCACTTTTATTTGATGAAATCACACAGGGGACGCACCATCTTTGTTAACACAGAACACCATGAAATATAGTCAGTGCCTATATGTATTGCTTCCCGAGAAATTAGTCCTTGGATTAAATATTTGACATTTTGCAAATTTGATAGTAACGTAGTTCACGGTAACGTAGTTCACAAAAATAGGTTAAGTCTGTCTGACTTAATAAACATGACGCACAGTAAAACTTTTCTGCTTTAATATAATACTGTTTACTAATATGTATGTAGTGAGAAATAGGCATACCTTTGTTTTTTGTTGCATATAGCAGTAATATACTTTTTTCTTCTTTTTTTTGTTGGATTTAACATCGCACCGACACATGATAGGTCATATGGCGACTTTCCAGCTTTTTAATGGTGGAGGAAGACCCCAGGTGTCCCTCCGTGCAATATTTCATCACGAGCGGGCACCCGGGTAGAACCACCGACCTTCCGTAAGCCAGCTGGATGGCTTCCTCACATGAAGAATTCAACGCCCCGAGTGAGGTTTGAACCCACATCGATGAGGGGCAAGTGATTTGAAGTCAGCGACCACTCGGCCACGGAGGCCCCAGCAGTAATGTATAGTAACATAGTTCACAAAATAATGTGAAAGTAACGGGGTATCTATTATAAGGGGATTTTTAAAAATAAATTACCATGACATATGAACAAAATAATTTCATACTGTACCTTTTCTATCTTTTCGCTGTCTGCGAGACTGATCATAGTACATATCTATACACACATTAATGTTTAAATGTTCAGCTCAAAATGGTAACATAGTTCACAGAGATTTCTGTGACAAGACAATATCGCTAAAGAAATTTTTTTATGTTTCTAAACTGCTCAAATATTTTTGCTAAGTTGTCTTTGTACATGTTACCTATACAATGACATGCAAAACCTGCATACAAAAAGCATTTTTCATGCAGATTTTGTAGACTAAAGTAAGCTACCTAGAGTTGTGACAGGGTATTTTTTGCCAATTTCGGAGCCTAATTCGTACCATAATATTATAAAAGTACCATTGTCAGTAGACAAACATTTTTTAAAAAGAAGATAATGACCATAGACTTAAATCAACGCAAGCGTATTATACATTCTACTCTTAAATATGGAAGAATATACTTGAAACGGCAGTTTTACGTAATTGTCCACTTTTCTGTTTTTTTAATGATAAGCACATAACATTTTTTTTTACCAAAATGCATATTAAACACTGTCTATTGACAGAATTGAAAAAAGAAATACTGTTTAGGAAATCAATATACATAAATGTGGTAGTTAATTAATGCCAGTAGGGTGTACAGTATCAGAACTTTCCATAGTCTACCCAGTGGGAAGTTGTTTGTTTGGGTTTAACGCCGTTTTTCAACAGTATTTCAGTTATGTAACGGCGGGCAGTTAACCTAACCAGTGTTCCTGGAATCTATACCAGTACAAACCTGTTCTCCGCAAGTAACTGCCAACGTCCCCACATGAACATGAGTCAGAGATGGAGGACGAATGATTTCAGACACAATGTCTTCTATCAAATCGTCACGGAGAACATACGCCTCGCCCAGGGATCGAACTCACAACCCCGCGATCTGTAGATCTGCGCTCTCCCTATTGAGCTAAGCGGGCGGGCACACCCAGTGGAAGCATTTTATAGCCTGTTAGTTATGAATCACTTATTATCAGTTATTATGCACATTAGTTACACTTGCTATTTTTAGCAAGGCAGTGTATGTTGTGCAAAGGGGTATACAGAGACAACTCAGTATTGATAGTATCACGTAACAGTAAATATCATTTAACAATTTATTGTACAATACGGAATATATTTTGAGTCAAACCTATTCGGAAACACGCCCAACATGGTTTTTCTTTGGATAGATAGTCGTCTAAATAATTGCACAATTGTACAGAACAATGTTAAAAATAACATGTTATATCATTTTTACAAATTGCTTTTTTTTCTGGATAAACAATGAAGTTAATGAATGAGAGCATCATCAAAGGCCTGTAGTGCATCGCGTATATATTAACAAAACATACATGTAAAAGTTAAGACAAGAAAAGTGATGGCGAGGAGTTACATGATTAGACACAAAGAGGCATTTTCAGCGCTTATCTAAAACAATGAAACAAGAACAATACTTTTTTACCTAGTCACTATCAGCTGCATTGCAAGACACTTAATCTGCTATATTCAGATATATAGGACAGAGCATTAGTGCTAGGTGTGTGTTATATGTTAACTCTATATAGATTGAACATGTATAAATTATTAGACACATAAAATTTTATAACCTAAATCCAACGGCCATCCAACATCATGGTCTAAGTCGTCAGTACAACGTCTATGCAATGTTATGTGTTTGCTGGGACAACCTTATTGCAACTACCCTTAGAGAACAGTGTGAACCAAATATTAAGAAAAATGTAAATTTCCACAGCTATAAAACTTACGATGAACAGTATTTCAATGAAGATTTGTCTAAAGTTCCCTTCCATGTAGCACACATCTTTGACGATATAGATGATGTATACTAGGCCCATGAGTACCTCCTGACAGAAATTGTCAATGAACACGCACCCGTAAAAGAAACAATTCCTAAGAAACACCCACCTTATATGAATTCTACATATAGAAACTCCCATTTTTAAAATCAGACAAGCTAGAAACACATTTAAAGGACTTCTGGCCAACCATCAAACCTTTCTTATCACGAAAAGGTTAACAAATCCAACAGTCAAATTATTCTTAAAGACGCTCTCTCCGATTCCCTTATATCTAACCAGAACACCGTAGTAAATAAAATGAATTCCTTTTAGGTTAACATACCTAAATATAGGTATTGACTCCCAAACACAAGTAAACCATGACCACTCTAGTGTCCAACATATTTATGATAACACCAATACGAACACTTTTGATTTTGCCCCAATTCCTGAGTCTAACATAAAAAACTAGATAGTAAAAAGGCCACAGGAGTAGACGGTATACCGCCAAAAATAATCAAAACTAGGTCCCAAAGTCATACCCCTCCTTATAATCACTACTATCGCTAATTCAATCCTAAACAAAGGCCAATTCCCATCCAAATTAAACAAGCACAGGTTATCCCTGTCTATAAAAAAGATGACCCCTTTGTCCAAAAGTCTATGGGCCAGTGAGTATATCCTTCCGACTATGTCAAAACTTTATGAAAGAGAAATTTGCAACCAGTTAACTGTCCACTTTAGTAATATCTTTCATCCCTTCCTTGCAGCAATTAGACCCAGGCTTGGGGAAATCGAATACAGTAATTGTAATCACCTGTAATTGATTACTCAAATACAAGTGTTCAAATGTATTTGATTACTCACCTCAATCTGATTACATGTTATGTAATCTAATCAATTACAGTGATTTTTCTGCCTGTAATTATGATTACTTTTGATTACTCTCTGATTACTGGAGGAATAGTATGACATGCAGGGTATAAATATATAAATTTGCAAATTTTAAGTGATTATCTAATATGGTTGCTTCACTTCATCTTGAGAATATTCCTAATAAGTTCAATGTATTCAAAAACATTTCAGTTCATTATTATCCCTAAACAATTGAGAGGTATGATAAATGCAGTTTGCCATCTTATTATATATATATATAGTCTTAACTTATTAAGGATCAATAACCCACTGTGTCCCCTACATTATGTAGAGTGGGTTCAGATATTATGCACAGGTGAGAAATATGACATTTAGTACCAACAATTTACACAATGCCCTGGGTAATGCAAACATGACATGCCTGAAATGAAATCAAAATGTAATTATTAGATTAAGGCTAATTTATACTTCAAAATGCACTGTCAGAGATTTTTGTGAGCAGTCCCTTCTCTGCAACCAACCATTCCTTTCAACACTTTACTGAAAGGTGTCATATTGGGTGCTGAATTATTTCATTTTACCCAAGGGTTGTTCTGGGCTCGTAAAGGCCAAAATGTAAAATGTGCCCATCCATATTTTCTGTGGGTGCATTGTTGATATCTAACTTTTCAACCCATTTGAAAATAAGTTTTTACACAGCTTTTACTAAAGGTAATTGATTTTATATAAAAATACCTGGAAGCATAAATACAGAATATTACAAAATAGAAATTATGTTTTTAGTTTGTTTGCCACAGCTTTCAATAATGGTTAAATAAATGCAATAAATTTCACAAGTTTATGATGATAAGTGCAATGATAGCCTACAGTGAGAGACAATGCCAAAAATGAAGTTTCTCGATTTCCAGATTAAGGAATCATTAATTGCATTGTCAAATCTGTTGAATCATTAATTGCATTATCAAATCTGTAAAAGTTAAACACCATAATATTCAGTTATGTATGCCTATATTTCTGTCATCCAAACAAATGGTTATATTGAAAGTAATCAAATGTAATCATGATTACTAGAGCGCAAGTAAAGTAATGAAATCAATTACTGATGCAAATTTAAGAGTAAATCAAATGTAATTGTAATTAGAAAATATCAAAGTAATTGTAATGTAATCAATTACTGACACATGTAATCAGTCCCAAGCGTGATTAGACCATCCGGAAATTAGCCGTAAAATTTCCGGATTTTCTAGTGGGTACATCTGTCCAAGTAAACTCTCCAGATCTATTCCAAAATTGTATCGATCTTAGCTACATACACGCTTCTCAAAGTACTTTACCAACCAACAAATTTTAATGTTAAATAGCATGCGGAGGAAGTATAAGATTGTGAAGAGAATAGTTTTAAGTTTTTGAAGTGACAAAGAAATTTTTTTCAGTGCGCCCAGAATACGCATGCTCATTACTTTAAGCAAAAAAAGAATAGTCACTTATCTTGCATGTTATCGAGTTTGAGTCCACTCAGAATTCCATTAAGGTAATAGATCCATAATAGTGTACCTCCGTTTTGAAGAGATTCAATTCCTACAATAAACCTACATTGAATTAAATTGTTCATAGGTTCAAGCCCCACTGGGACCAAATTTTTTCCCTTATATTCCTTTTTTTTTCTAGTAAGTTTTTACTTTTTTCAAGACTTATTAATTGATTTGTTGTACGAAAGTGAATTTTTTGCATTTGATAAGTGATTTCTTGCTATTCAAAATGAATTTACCTCTAAAACAGAAGGGGGCAGAGGTATACATCTTTAAAAATACTGACTTACAAGCTGTAAAAGTTCTCTATTTTGCCTTTACTCTTCAGATTACATATTGTGGAAAAAAAAATTTTGTAGGTTTTACTTCTGCTCCAAGGTTTTTTTGAATGAAGTGCAAAATTTAAAACAGTCCCACAGGACTCAACCTTAATTTTTCAATGTTGTAGTTAGAATTCTATCTCATTAAATCCTTTTACTTGATGCTCCCCTAGAAAAAAATGATATTAACAGTTTTATTGAGTGTTTTATAATTGTTTACCAATAGCTTGACGTTTCTTTTATCAAAATTAATGGTATAATGAATTCTCTGCAAACGTTTTGGACAGCGACTATCACTACTTGAGCTTGAGGAAATATCATAGATTATACAAAATTTATAAAAAAATGGCACAGTAAAAGTTGTTTAAAAATTGCAACACAGTGCAAAACAAGGTCAATTTTAAGAATATACCAAGCCAATGTAATTTTTTAAACATTACTTTTAGGGGTCTTATACCTTAAATCCAAAAATATCATACAAATTTATTCTCTCTTCAGGTATGTGATTTTATCATTAGACATATAAAATTATACTGTGTTAAAAAGATGCATTATATTCAATAATTAGAAAAATATAACTCATTTTTGCATAGCATTTCCATAGGTTATTAATAAAACCCGGCCCAGCCCGGACCGGCCAAAACAACGGAAATAGCCGATTCCGATTGTACGGAAACCACCGAAAACTTACGGACGGAAGGCTAATATAATTACGGATGGTTATAGTGTCGTCTTAATCAATGCAAATGTCAATTTTACTTTACTTGGAAAGTATTTAATATTGATGAACCGTATATTCAATGAGGTATTGCACTTCACATTAGCAAATACCTAAAATAACGAGAGATTTTAGGTGATTAAATTACATTCAATGTAGCTCAACAATCAACGTGTCATTAAGTTATCACGATGTTTCGAAAACATCCTATTATTTAAACTACTAAAGGGGGTTGTCACATCGGGCCTCATTTTTAAGGGACAATGTTAGAGGTAAGCTTTATTTAGTTATCATGGCAAATAAATACTAGGTTTCCAGTAACATACTTACCATTATTATCCCCAGCGCTTTCCTTCTTTCCGTAATTTCGGAGCTATTTCTCGGAACTGGTTTGGAATATTTAGATAAAACTTCGCATACATGTTCAACACTATATGGAAATGCGGCAAGTCAATTTCAGTCGGATTAGAGTTATGACCCTTAATAGTTTCTAGTGTCATCTATAAAGGTACTATAAAAATTGCAATTTCTGCTTCATAACTGGTGACATATTTGATCAAGAACTATGAAACTTGAATTTAATTTAGATTACCGACAAATGTAATACCTTTAATGGTTTAAGCAAAAAAGGGACCACTTGTTGGTGATATTTAGTCAAATGGGTATTACTGTGCATACTTTAAACAGAAATAGTAGTGTATTTAGTAGACAAGTGGTATCAAGAAGCAAAAACCAGGCCCCGATCTCTTTACGTTCTTCCGGTAGTTATTTCACCTCTAAGACATTCCACCCCTTAATTTCTCTCTCTCTCTCTCTCTCTCTCTCTCTCTCTCTCTCTCTCTCTATATATATATATATATGTATATATATATACGTGCATTACTGTATATTCAGTATTAAAAAAGGTTAATTTCCATATGCGAAAAGGAGTTCATCAGGTCAGGGTTTTATAAAGTGACACAGATTTTTTTATTTATCATCAAACTTTTTTTTTCGTTTAAATGTGTGATTTCATCATGTTATTCATACTGTCTTGAAAAAAAATGCAATTTATTCAGTAATAAGTAAAATATAACTCCTTTTCGCATACAAAACTCCTTTTTGCAGGAGTCCTTTTCACCAGATATGTCTCATTTTAAATGGGCCGTATATGCTTTTCGCACTTCAGGCATATTCTTGCTACAGAGAAGTAAATACACATTCCATATCAGCGCCTCCTGGTCCTTTGCGGTCTTTAGTGATACTTAGTCGTAAATTATAAAACCGTAGGCCTAGTTTTGGCTCGTCTGGTTAAATTCTACCAAATTAAACAAAAGAAAAAAAGACTAAAGTCTAGATAGTCCTGTAGCACATTTCAGCAACAGATAATTAACAATGCCGCCGACTGTGCAGTCAGCATCAAAAGAAAGGGAGAGAAAGCGGGGTGGAGAAAAGAGGTAACCAAAATTTTCTGATATCTCGGCACAGGAAACAGGCTGATTCGGACCGTGGCTGATTCGGACCATGGCTGATTCGGACCAAATATTTTGGCTGATTCGGACCACATACTTTGAATAAAAATAGATAATGACCATATATTTTGGCTGATTCAGACCACAAACTTTTATTTAACAGTCAATAACGGCCATAAATTTTGGATGATTCAGCAATTTTCAGAAAATAATGTTGATTATCGCTTATATAGTCAGTGTACCCGGTTTCGCACACATTTCCTAAGAATACCTTCCTGTCTAGCTAAAAATGATTAAATTTGAATTTACCTCTATATGTTTTAATAAACACACTTATTTCGGTTTGAAACACGCTACTTTCACTTCCCACTACAATGACGTCATACCTCTTAGTGTACTTGATTCGGATAACATATTTTGACCAGTTGTTGCATTTAAGTGTACCCGGTTTCGCACACCCTGATATTTATAGAACTCGGTGATAACAATGCAGTTACTCAACAGAAAAATATTAATTAACTTTTTAACCATTTATATAATTCAATTTAAACATGCATTTTCCAATAAAACATCTGAAAGTGAAATTTAAAAGCAGTTATGAAAGTGAAAGCTAGGTACCAAACCCTGTTTTTACTTCTAAAAGCAGAAAAGGCTAAAACAACTGAATACATGAAACAAACATAAAACAACAGAAGCTGTTGAATCACAAAAGACCCCCACAAGTCTAATTATTCGATTAAGTTCTCTGTTTTAATAAAAACGTAAAGCAAACAATCAAGTTGAAGGCATTTTGCAGGTTGGGAGAACTTCAATAACTGTTGAAATATTTTTCATTTAGGTAAAGTAGTAGGTAAATACTTACCTATATGATAGAATAGTGATTTTTCAATTTATTTTGCACCTTGTTGTTGTTTGCGTAGTCATTTTTTTCATGAAACTTAATATTTTTCAGCTGACCTACTGGTCTCCATTGATATTGTTATTGTTTTCGTCTGCACTTACCAGAACGAGGCTTCAGTGGGGAAAGACCCCTTGTGTCAAATAATGTAGGGAATAACTCAGTTTCGTGAAACAATAACAAAGAATTGTTAAATTTTCTGTTTTATTCTCACAAAGTACATGAATTTACTGGGTGTGCGAAACCGCGTACAGTGCGAAACCGGGTACACTGACTCTAGAGGTTTAACTTGAAGTAAAGACATAAAATATTCACCATACAAACAGGTAAGAAGTTTTGACAAACCAAAATGCATCATTTATGCATTTAAATAAGGACTTGAATTGTTCTTTGCATCAGAGATTAAACTTAATACTCAAATATTATTTTTACTCATGACATTAGTTTCAATATGATTAAACTAAGTTTCAGGAAAACTTAAACAATTTGGGCCGAATAAGCCAAGTAAATTTGGTCCGAATCAGCCATGGTCCGAGTCAGCCTGTATTCCTCGGCACAATGGGCATGACTAGATACCGGAAAGGGCCCTTTCCGTTGGATTTTGGTATTTTGAAAGGGCCTAACATGTTCGGAAAGGGCCTGCCATATGTTTATTATTAGAAATTAAGGAATTATTTTTTCGTATTTCATTTTTGCATTAAAAAAGAAAATAAATTATGACAAAAATAATTCAAATATCAGTCATTAATACACCGGTAATTGGTACATCCAGGATACTGCAGTATATATTTTTACATAATTTATAGATAAATTAGAGTCATGGCATAAACTGCGCTGATCGGAAAGGGCCTAACATGATCGGAAAGGACATGTCATATGTTTATTATTGGAAATAATTTCTTCATATTTCATTTAACAAATCAAAAAGGAAAGAACTTATGAAAAAAATATATCATTTTTCGATTTTTAAATGAATTATAGACAAAATTCGCGCCGGTACATTAACCGAGCTGATCGGAAAGGGCTCAACATTATCGGAAAGGGCCAGTCTAATATTTATTATTAAAAATTATAGAATTATTTCTTCATGTTTCATTTAACAAATCAAAAAGAAAAGAACTTACGAAAAAAATGTATCATTTTTCGATTTTTAAATGAATTATAGCAAAATTATTTAGGTTTAACATGCATTTAAATGGTGAAGAACAAAGCAATATCAAAAACAAATATTTTCAGGCAACAGTTTACAGTTTTGACTTGCTATTTTCATTAAAATATGTCCTAATTTTATTGTTCTAAATACTCTGAATCAACAAGGCAAATATCATGTAAAAAACGACATCTTTTTCTCTGGGTAAGGCAAGCCTAGATTTAGCCATTTTGACAGGGCGAAATGTAACATTAATGTAGATATTTTCCATTTAAAAACAGATGCAGGCAATAATTTCATGACAGAACTTTTGTTTTCAACAAAAAATTCAACAAATGCTTTCCCAGATTTTCACCGAAAGGACGAGTTAAACTGTAAGGCGTAAGTGTGTGAGTAATAGCAGAATAACCTACGGCATACGATTTGATTGGACGACAGCATAATCTAAGGTAAATGCCGGTTTCCAGTCCCCGTATCAGTTGTTCCAGATTATAGACAAAATTCGCGCCGGTACATAAACCGAGCTGATCGGAAAGGGCTCAACATGATCGGAAAGGGCCGGTCAAATGTTTATTATTAAAAATTATAGAATTATTTCTTCATGTTTCATTTAACAAATCAAAAAGAAAAGAACTTACGAAAAAAATATATCAATTTTTGATTTTTAAATGAATTATAGACAAAATACGCGTCAGTACATAAACCGCGCTGATCGGAAAGGGCCTAACATGATCGTAAAGGGCCTGCTATATGTTTATTATTGAAAATTATTAATTTATTTCTTCATATTTCATTTAACAATTCAAAAAGAAAAGAACTTACGAAAAAAATGTATCAATTTTTAAATGAATTATAGACAAAATACGCGTCAGTATATAAACCGCGCTGATCGGAAAGGGCTTAACATGATCGGAAAGGGCCGGTCAAATGTTTATTATCAGAAATTATAGAATTATTTCTTCATATTTCTTTTTGGCATAAGAAAGAAAATAGATATTCAGATATTATATATTTTATTCATATACAATATGAATTGTACAATATACATGGAGTTAAAACATAAACTAAAGTACATTGTCATTCATAAATGAATTACAAGAGACTTCTAAGAATTTACTTTTAGACATCCACATTACTGTATGAATAACAGTCACAACTGATATCATATATATATCCTAAAAACTGAAGAATGAACAGTTTTCAAATATCTCATATATCTAAAGAAATACTTTTTAATAATTTATTTTAGCCTCACTCGGGGCGTTGAATTCTTCATGTGAGGAAGCCATCCAGCTGGCTTACGGAAGGTCGGTGGTTCTACCCAGGTGCCCGCTCGTGTTGAAATAATGCACGGAGGGGCACCTGGGGTCTTCCTCCACCATTAAAGCTGGAAAGTCGCCATATGACCTATCCTGTGTCGGTGCGACGTTAAATCCAACAAAACAAAAACAAAATAATAATTTATTTTATTCTTAATTTGATAAATTAAACATGATACATGAATGTAATTGATACAGATCAATTGGAAGTTTAATTATAACCAATATTCTTGAAATATACTTTTAAAAATTTATTGCTTATCTTTCTGTATAAATCATATCTATAAGTTGCAATCACCATTAGGGGTGGTGGTTGGGGATGAGGTGGATATAACATAGTAATTAATCCCATATTTTGCGTTAGTAAACATCCGGAATTCTTTTCTTTAGGAAAAGAATGAAAATAAAGCGATTGATTATGAGATACGGGGATAGACGTTTTTGTTCAAATGGATGATACTCGATAATATACGTTTTTATCGGGTAACCGATAGACACGTGTCAATACGTTTCTGTTTGGTAATCGATAGATATGTTGATAAACGTATCGATGTGGGAAAGGGTTAATTAATACTTTAAATGAATTTGGGGGTGAAACGTCCTAAAAGCTGAGACAATTACCGCCCAAAATGTGTGGGGGGGGGGGAAGTCTTGGGAGGAACTGTCTTGGGGGGGAAACGTCTGGACACCGGGATCCGTCACGTGTATCCTATGCTATGATTTAGGTATTTCAATGACCTTGACCCCTATTGTCAACAATAGTTTTTAAAGTGGAAAGTGTCTTTAGCTCAGTCAAGAATCAATAAATTCATCCAAAACACTTTGATTATTAATCTTAATAATATTCTGAATTTGGTGATGCAACTTTGCAGAAATGCTTTTTATCCAAAATAAGTTTTAAAAAATGTGGCCACTTCCGAACTCAGGTATTTACACCTCCAGGACAATACACCCTAGGACTTTACACCTTCCAAACCTGAGACATTACTCCTCCCAAAAAAGTTTTTTCATATCCTTAATTATTTTATTCAAAAATTGTGAGTCTTACTCTAAAAAAATGTAATGTTATATCTATACTGGCTAGCGTCCTACAACCGGACACCTTTGGAATATTTTTCACCATAACTTGGGAAATAGATGTATCCTGTTGTTGAAATTTCACGTGAACAAAGCTAGGTTCTCCTCCTAACTAAAGAGCTAATTTGTTTACTTCTTAAATAAGGTCAAGTACTTTTTCGAGGCCCGCACAAAGGGCCACCGAATCAAGTTATTTTAAGGTCTAACAGTACCATGTTTCTGGACAGTGAGTTGTCACTTTATTGATTTTCAATTTACATTCAACATTGAATAAAACTTTATTTTCAACCAATAGAAAGTAGTCGTACAGTGTCCGAGTCCAAGAATTGTACGAACTACCTCTCTTGAATCTATAAATTTGATTGTATCTCTCTCAACCAAATCTTTTAAAATTTCACTTTTCGAAGTGAATATTTTGACATGAAAATGTGTTTTAGGATGTGTAACAGTCAAGCACCAAATTATCAAAGCTGTATTTCCCTGATATAAGTGTTTACTAAACGTCTCGTCTGCTTACCTCAAATTTGCATGGGACCTCACGGAAATACTGTGCATGCGCATCGCGCCACTTCTGACTTCCCCCAACATGTAAACATGCTTCTTGAGTGCAGACGAAATGAAATATAGAATTTCTTGTAAAATACTTAAATTTAACTGTTGTAATTTTGCCTTGTTGTTGAAAATCAAGCATCCATTTGATCGTAAACAGATTAACAAGGTTAAAGACCGAAAAAAGCGTTAACAGGACTGTCTGGTTTAGTGGTCGTCCGGATTTGGTGGTCGCTAGCCAGTACTGGTTTCAGACCAGTTTTCGATAAAAAATGAGGGTTTTCATTATATTTATTTTTAAATACAAATTGTTTACAAAAATAATCTACAAATCGTTAAACCCTAATCTTTACTCTTTGCAAGGATGTAAACAATACCGGCCTTATCTGCGCATGCGTCCCAGAGGTGTAATGTCTTGATACCCCACTTCCTATAATTCCTTCTTCGTCTATATGAAAATTACTGAGAAACTGCTAACTCTTGGAATGATAAACCATGACATGCTCAATACCTAAACACATAATTAGAGGAAAAATACAAGAATCAAAATATTTGTTGCTGAAATTAATTAGTTACACCTTTTTTTTTTGGTCGACTATTCAAAGAATAGTAAAGTTATTGGACTCAGCCATGCATCGGCGTCTGCGTCGGCGTCCGCGTCAGCGTCCCGATTTGGTTAAGGTTTTATATGTAAGCTGGTATCACAGTAACCACTAAGTGGGAATAGATTGATACTTCACACACTTATTCTCTGTGATAAACTGACCTACATTGCACAGGTTCCACAACTCTATTTTGCTTTTTTACAAAATTATGCCCCTTTTTCGACTTAGAAATTCTTCGTTAAGGTTTTGTATGTAAGCTGGTATCTCAGTAACCACTTGGATTGAAACTTCACACACTTGTTCACTGTGATAAACTGACCTACATTGCACAGGTTCCATAACTCTGTTTTGCTTTTTTACAAAATTATGCCCCCTTTTCGACTTAGAAATTGTTGGTTAAGGTTTTGTGTGTAAGCTGGTATCTCAGTAACCACTTGTGGGAATGGATTGAAACTTCACACACTTATTCACTGTGATAAACTGACCTACACTGCACAGGTTCCATAACTCTATTTTGCTTTTTTACAAAATTATGCTCCTTTTCGACTTAGAAATTGTTGGTTAAGGTTTTGTATGTAAGCTGGTATCTCAGTACCCACTAATGGGAATGGATTGAAACTTCACACGCTTGTTCACTGTCATGTTCTGACGTGCACTGTGTAGGTCCCATAACTCTACTTTGCATTTTTTTTCAGAATTATGCCTCTTTTTCGACTTAGCTGTTTTTGGTTAAGGTTTTGTATGTAAGCTGGTATTTCAATATCCACTTACGGAAAAGGATTGAAACTTCACGCACTTGTTCGCTTTATGAGCTGATAAGCACTTTGAAGGTTTATAACCCTTTTTCCCATTTTTACAAAATTATGTCCCTTTTTCAACTTTTGTATTCATTCAATTGACAAGGCTGTTGAATAGTCAAGCGTTGCTGTCCTCTGACAGCTCTTGTTATGAAAAATTGTGATCTATAAAATATATAGGCGAGAGTTGAAAGTGCTGTAGTTTTTAGCTTTTGTGATCGCTCTGTGTCCGTCGGCGTCAAGAATTTGACTTTTAACACTCTAGAGGTCACAATTTAGGTGCAATCTTAATGCAACTTGGTAAGAATATTACCCTCAATAAAATCTTGGACGAGTTCGATATCGGGTTATCTGGGGTCAAAAACTAGGTCACCAGGTGAAATCAAAGGAAAAGCTTGTTAACACTCTAGAGGTCACAATTTTGGCCCAATCTTAATGAAACTTGGTCAGAATGTTACCCTCAATAAAATCTGGGACGAGTTCGATATTGGGTCATCTGGGATCAAAAACTAGGTCACCAGGTGAAATCAAGGGAAAAGCTAGTTTACACTGTAGAGGCCACATTTATGACTGTATCTTAATAAAACTTGGTCAGAATGTTAATCTTGATGATCTATAGGTCAAGTTCAAATCTGGGTCAGGTGGGGTCAGAAACTAGGTCACTAGGTCAAATCAAAAGGAAAGCTTGTTGACACTCCAGAGGCCACATTTATGACTGTATCTTCATGAAACTTAGAATGTTAATCTTGATGATCTTTAGGTCAAATTCGAATCTGGGTCATGTCGGGTCAAAAACTAGGTCACTGGGTAAAATCAAAGGAAAAGCTAGTTAACACTCTAGAGGCCACATTTATGACCATATCTTAATGAAACTTGGTCAGAATGTTACTCTTGATGATCTTTAAGTCAATAGGTCAGGTGAGCGATACAGGGCCTTCTTGGCCCTCTTGTTTGTAAAACAACTTAAATGGTAAAATACTGTATTATTTTGAAAGAAATAATGTTAATGAATACATCTGCATCATTTTTGAAATGAAAAGTCTTTATCTTAAAAAGTCACTGAAATACCTACTATGATAGAGTTTTAAATGTTTTTTTAATTAAATTCAAGAACTTATATATGTAAAAAAATACAAATCAAACATAAAACATTTATAAAGAGACAAGTGGGATATCATGGTGGATTTCAATTTTGACCCCAACATTTTTGTTGGTAGTGTTGACCGACCAGTTTCTGTTAGCCTTACGCAAATACAGCAATGCAATAATAAAACGATAAAAGAGAAAGAAAATAAGCATACATACCTTCAGTTAAATTATGATGGTCCTCGACAAACATTTTTCCAATGTTCAAAGTCTTATTTATTAGCATAAAATTCAAGAAATAAACAACCATTCACTGCTCCCGCTATTTTAGTATTTATAGAAAGTGTGTCCATTTTACTTTACAGGTGCGCGGTATAGTACAACTAAATTTTAATTGTATAGCACAGTTCAAAAAAACTATTCCACTTGAAAAAAAGTCAAACACAGATTAACTTTAGAAATTAACATAGAAAAAATCAGTTTAAAGTAACTCAAATCAGTTCAGAAAAATTCTTCAGTATTTTGATGGCAGGGGCATTCAAATATGTCATTGTGCCTTATAACTGTTTGTTTACAACAATATTTTAGATGGGTCCAGTGTCCACAACCTTCAAAGTCACATTGCGCCCACTTTTTAAACACCAGTGACACACAATTCTTAAGCTCTTCAGACTCAAATTTATGGCACACACATTTTTCTTCGTCAAGAATTTCATCAGAATCATCAAGATCCGTGTCACTTGTGTATGGCTTAGAAGGACCTGGCGCAGACTGGCTGAGGTTGTGGAATTGATTTATGTTTTTTGTTCGGTTTAAGGCTATGAGAAGGTAACTTCTTTTTCTTCTCACTACCTTCCAAGAATTTAATAATTTCATTCTCTGTGTTTGGTTCTGTTATACATGTACGAGACACAATTTTACTTAGTGTTTCCCTGTGTTCTTTTTTACTTTCATACTTCAGTTTCTCCAATATCAGTTCAGTGTCTGAAGTAAAAAATGCTGTTGGATCTTTACAGGATTCAAAGGGTTGGGATTTCTCTGGAGATTGGTCAGTTTGGTATGCTTTTGCTGGTACAAGATTCTCTGTGAAATACTGTCAGGGTTGAATAGAGAAATACCAGTTTTCTCAAAAGACAATATCAGATTGGTAGGTGACAAGGCTGCTGTATAACCTGTACTTGCCAGACACACATTGTACCTTGTTATCCCAGACTCCGGACATGATCTGAGGAATTTGTGACATTCAGAGTTATATATATGTTGGAGGGGTCCAAAACATCCAACATCTAAGGGTTGTAACAAGTTACTGATCAGACTGATGTGTGCCGGAAGTACAAATAAAATCACATTATTACGTTTTGCCCAGTCAAGTGTAGAGATGTTGATGTGCGATCTATGACCATCAAATATGAGTAAGATAGGCTGATCTGAATTTGACCTTTGGATTCCATGATGAATCTGTCAGATCCAATCCTACTGTGTTGGTGCGCCGTAAAACCCAAATCAAAGTCAGATCAAATCATAGGTTCCGGAGTTACGGCCCCTGATTGACCCCTGAAAGAGTCAAAATTTGTTAATTTTTACCTTGTGAAGGCGATAGAAGTGACATTTATATTTGATTTTAACCACACTTACACACAACTTAAGTCACAATAAGATCTCGGTTTCTTTCGAAAACTGGCTAGATTCCACCATGGGTTCTAGAGTTACTGCCCCTGAATCAAAGGAAAAGCTAACATAGAGGCCACATTTATAACCCTATCTTCATGAAACTTGGTCAGAATGTTTATCTTGATGATTTCTAGGCAAAGTTCGAAACTGGGTCAATTGGGTTTAAAAACTAGGTCACCTGGTCAAATGAAAGGAAAAGCTTGTTAACTCTCTTGTTCATTTGATGTTCATGAAACTTGGTCAGAATGTTTGTCTGCATGAAATATCTCATGAATTTTTGTACCCTCCGAGAGCAAAGTTGTTTAAGAGGGGGTGGGGGGGTGGTATACTGGTTTCAGGTTGTCTGTCTGTCCGTAGACACAATCTTGTGCGCACCATCTCTCCTCATCCCCTTAACACAATTTAATGAAACTTCACACAAGTTATCAGTAACAACAGTAGTTGTGCATGGGGCATGTTAGGTTCTTTCAGAAAAAAAATTGCAGAGTTATGGGACTTTGTTTTTTGTTAGCTCACCTGTCACATAGTGACAAGGTGAGCTTTTGTGATCACCCTGCGTCCGTCCGTCCATCCGTGCATTCGTCAACAATTTCTTATCTGCACGATAGTGGTTTCATTTATGATTTTATTTTAATCAAACTTGCACACAACTTGTATCACCATAACATCTTGGTTCCTTTTTTGAACTGGCCGGATCCCATTATGGGTTCCAGTGTTATGGCCCCTGAAGGGGCCAAAATAAGCTATTTTGATCTTGTCTGCACAATAGAAGCTTTATTATGTCTCCCACCAGACAGTGGTGTGGGAGACATATTGATTTACTCCAGTCTGTGTGTGTGTGTGTGTGTGTGTGTCTCTGTGTGTGTGTGTGTGTGTCTGTCACAAAGCTTGTCCGCACTCTAAGTCGAACATTTCTCATCCGATTTTCTCACCAAACTTGAACAAAATGTGTTTGACCATAAGACCTCGGCCAAGTTCGATAACTAGCCAGATCGGTCCAGGTGACTTGGAATTATGGCCCTTGAATTACCAAAAATCGGTCTTTTTACTCTTGTCCGCACTCTAATTCAAATATTTCTCATCCAATCTTCACCAAACTTAAACAAAATGTGTTTGACCATGAGACCTTGGCCAAGTTCGATAACTAGCCAAATCAGTCTAGGCATTTTGGAGTTACGGCCCTTGAATTATCGAAAAATTGGCCTTTTTACTCATGTCCGCACTCTTAATCAAACATTTCTCATCCGATCTTCACCAAACTTGAACAAAATGTGTTTGACCATGAGACTTTGGCCAAGTTCGATAAATAGCCAAATCGGTCCAGGCATTTTGGAGTTACGGCCCTTGAATTATCGAAAAATCGGCCTTTTTACTCTTGTCCGCACTCTTTAAGTCGAACATTTCTCATCCGATCTTCACCAAACTTGAACAAAATGTGTTTGACCATGAGACCTCGGCCAAGTTCGATAACTAGCCAAATCGGTCCAAGCATTTTGAGTTACGGCCCTTGAATTACCGAAAAAATCTGTCTGTTTACTCTTGTCCGCACTCTAAGTCGAACATTTCTCATCCAATCTTCACCAAACTTGAACAAAATGTGTTTGGTCATAAGACCTTACCCAAGTTCGATAACTAGCCAAATCCGCCCAGGCACTTTTGATTTATGGCCCTTGAATTACTGATTGGATCCACTTATCCAGACCATCTAATTGGATCCACACGTCTAAAACATCTAGAGAAACTAACATTTTTCATAGGGGCAGTTGTGGGAAACATGCGCTTTTCTCAAAAGCATCTCTGTTTATGATTTGATTTTTACCAAACTTGCACAAAACTTGTATCACCATAAGATCTCGGTTCCTTTCTTGAACTGGCCAGATTCCTATATGGGTTCCAGAGTTATGGCCCCTGAAAGGCCCCAAATTAGCTATTTTGACCTTGTCTGCACAATAGCAGCTTCATTTATGATTTGAATTGAATCAAACTTGCACACAACTTGTATCACCATAAGATCTTGGTTCTTTTCTTGAACTGGCTAGATTCCTTTATGGGTTCCAGAGTTTTGGCCCTTGAAGGGGTCCAAATTAGTTATTTTGATCTTGTCTGCACAATAGCAGCTTCATTTATGATTTTATTGTTTTAACCAACTTGCACAAAACTTGTGTCTCCATAAGATCTTGTTTCCTTTCTTGAACAGGCCAGATCCCATAATGCGTTCCAGTGATACGGCCCCTGATACGGCCGGAATTAGCTATTTTGACCTTGTCTGCACAAGAGCAGCTTCATTTGTGATTTGAATTTAATCAAACTTGCACAAAACTTGTGTCACCATAAGATCTTGGTTCCTTTCTTGAACTGGCCAGATCTCATAATGGGTTCCAGAGTTACGGCCCCTGAAAGGGCCAAAATTGGCTATTTTGACCTTGTCTGCACAATAGCAGCTTCATTTATGATTTGATTTTAACCAAACTTGCACACAACTTATATCATCATAAGATCTTGATTCCTTTTTATACGCCCGAAGGGACGTATTATGTTATCGCCTCGATGTCTGTCTGTCTGTCTGTGTGTTGGTTAGCAATTTCCCTTCCGCTTTGTAACCCCTTGATGGATTTCAGAGAAACCTGACACAAATGTTCACCTCATTGAAATGACGTGCAGAGCGCATGTTTCGGATGGCTCACTTCAATGTCAAGGTCACACTTAGGGGTCAAAGGTCATATGACTTTGTTTTGTTTGAATATTGCTCTGCATTTGTGTTGCATTGCAGCGCTCTTGTTTTTATTTGGCAGATCCTTCTTTTGTTCGCTTACAATCATTTTTGAGTTGGCTAAACGCTGTCAAGCGTTTGACGAGTCCTTGCTATCGCCCGATTTCTCATTCTTAAATGGCCTCACAACACAGCGAAGTGATGTAGTTCCATTAGGTTGTCTCTAATTTCAAAGAGTTTCAAATTTCAAAATGATTGTAAGCGAACAAAAGAAGGATCTGCCAAATTGATCGAATGAAGTTCATTTATGTCAATCCTATTTGCTATGACCAATATACGATGTAATCTGTCATATTTATGACTTGTAATTGTGCAATACTCGAATAAAGCCACGTATTTTCTTCTGCGGTAACTCATTAAGCATAAACACGCATAACGATTCTGCGGGATTTGGTAATACATTTGCGCATATGATTATGGTGACGAATTTTATGCCCTTTTGTCACAAAATAGCAAATATGATGTTCACAAATTCAAATAAAAACTGCATATTAACTTATTAGCCAAATTATCCATTTGTTACCCTGTCCGTTTCAAAAAATAATCTTTAAAATCATTGCGCAAATAACAAATTTATTGCGCTGTGCATTTTATGAATTGCGCAGGCTTACAAAGCTTGCGTAACATCCAGCGAAAGACAAAATATAGTTCCAGAACATACTGCAAGTATTTTATTGAGTGGGTACCTCTGAAAGCATTGGAATGTCTCTTATCAAAGAGTTTACCACATCGATGAAATTTAATTATGACAGCTTCATTTTAAATGACCCGAATAAGATATGTGCAGTATGTTAATTCTTCCGCGAGACTTCGCGGATGAATCCTAACTACATTCTGGACACTTGTCGGCGAACACGCGTGACCTGTTTATAACAACGCTTCTACGACTTTGCGCGGGTTGAATTTTGCAGTCAGTAAACGGATAAATTATCGAAGAAGAAGCTCTTACTGGTTTGTTTAGTTACTACTGATATTAAAAATGATTTTATTTCTTATTTTTCGAGAAATAAACAAATCAGCGAAACATTAAATTGTATTTTCTTGTAGTTTTTGAAATCGAAAGTAGATCGTCTATGTTTGGCTGCTTTGACGAAACGAAACAACTTTTTTATGAAAAGATTTAAATAAGAGGTAATTTAACCGTAAACTTCAATGTCAGATACTGCCAATTACTGCTAAATGTCTTCGTATCATCACAAGTTGTAAAATATATTGTTTAAACTGGAGAAAAGTGTAATTGTATCCGGATATAATATTTTGGGTAAATATCGAGCTGTGTTATGAAATTTTAACATTCAAGTAACATGCATGATAGATATTATTGTAACAGAAATGATTCTAGAATTTATTTTTATTACACCTACATATAATCTATATCGGACTCATATTCTAGTCCTGAGGCATGATCTGAAAGTAAAAAGATAAAGTGACAGTCATACTTTGGAAATTGTAATACTAGAAAGAATCTAGGTAATATTTAGAAATTGAAACAGAAGATTTTCAGTTAAAATCGCACCAAAGGCTGTATCAAGGGTCTACATATTAAAAAATTTCTTGTGGTAATACCCCAAACCCTACTTGCAGGAGAGGGTATCCTCCCACACCCTTCCCCCATATTGCCACTTTACAGTTTGATACATTCGCCCTTTTACCACCTGCCGCAATGCCCATTTCAAAATCTGACTGCAATTTAAAGCGGAAAGAAACACCCCTCCCCACACCCACCCTGCTACCGACCACGTAAAAATGGCTCAAACATTTTTCTGCCCAGTCTGGACCTGTCTGTCTACATGAATCAAAATGGATAATTGAAAGTGGATGGACTTCGGGATAACAGACATGATTTTTAAGGGGTTAACAAGTCTGAAATAGAATAAAGGATAGTTTTAACTAAAAAAGAACTGCATTTATTAATATCGGTTACACTATATATTGACACTCAGCAACATTGACATACATGTATCTCTAAACGCAAAAGTAAGTATACTTTAAATTGACATCACTTATAATATGATTGAACAATACCTAACATATGACAAGGCTATCGCCAGGTCCATTATAATATCTGTAAAATATCAGTTCTTTCGTCCATCCGTTACAAATTGTATGTGGCAATCCGCGCTGTAAAATTTTAATATTATAAATTGTGATATTCAAATTTTATCCTGTGCGAATATATACCAGCCGATAATTGCCTCTTTTGGCAATGCCGGAGGAAAATGTTTACTGGAAAAATATATAAAGTCATGGGCAGTACCTTAGTGTCAGCTGTCAAATTGTAGTTTGTACTTTCAACATTTTTATTTCTGCGAACCACTCTTCAATTTTAGAGAAATATATTGGGTTTAAATACTTGTATAATCTCAATCAAAGTTTTACTAGGCATCGACCGAATGTTCATTTCATCTATTATAACAAAATCTCTCTTTAGTTGGGAAAAAAACTAAAAACAAACCGAAACTGGTAGACTATACTGTCAGTACATCAATCATTAGCCGACTCAGGCCCTTCAGGCCTTTGATTTTTTAATTACTTCCCTTTAATATTACTATAAATAGCTTATTTAGTAACTTTTTAGCTCACCTGTCACAAAGTGACAAGGTGAGCTTTTGTGATCGTGCGGTGTCCGTCGTCCGTCCGTCCGTAAACTTTTGCTTGTGACCACACTAGAGGTCACATTTTTCATGGGATCTTTATGAAAGTTGGTCAGAATGTTCATCTTGATGATATCTAGGTCAAGTTCAAAACTGGGTCATGTGCCATCAAAAACTAGGTCAGTAGGTCTAAAAATAGAAAAACCTTGTGACCTCTCTAGAGGCCATATATTTCACAAGATCTTCATGAAAATTGGTCAGAATGTTTACCTTGATGATATCTAGGTCAAGTTTGAAACTGGGTCACGTGCGGTCAAAAACTAGGTCAGTAGGTCTAAAAATAGAAAAATCTTGTGACCTCTCTAGAGGCCATATATTTCACAAGATCTTCATGAAAATTGGTCAGAACGTTCACCTTGATGATATCTAGGTCAAGTTCGAAACTGGGTCATGTGCCTTCAAAAACTAGGTCAGTAGGTCAAATAATAGAAAAACCTTGTGACCTCTCTAAAGGCCGTATTTTTCATGGGATCTGTATGAAAGTTGGTCTGAATGTTCATCTTGATGATATCTAGTTCAGATTCGAAACTGGGTCACGTGCGATCAAAAACTAGGTCAGTAGGTCTAAAAAGAGAAAAACCTTGTGACCTCTCTAGAGGCCATATATTTCATGAGACCTTCATGAAAATTGGTCAGAATGTTCATCTTGATGATATCTAGGTCAAGTTTGAAAGTGGGTCACGTGCCATCAAAAACTAGGTCAGTAGGTCAAATAATAGAAAAACCTTGTGACCTCTCTAGAGGCCATATTTTTCATGGGAACTGTATGAAAATTGGTCTGAATGTTAATCTTGATGATATCTAGGTCAAGTTCGAAAGTGGGTCACGTGCCATCAAAAAGTAGGTCAGTAGGTCAAATAATGAAAAAATGTTGTGACCTCTCTAGAGGCCATATTTTTCATGGGATCTGTATGAAAATTGGTCTGAATGTTTATCTTGATGATATCTAGGTCAAGTTTGAAACTGGGTCAACTGCGATCAAAAACTAGGTCAGTAGGTCTTGAAATAGAAAAACCTTGTGACCTCTCTAGAGGCCATACCCTTGAATGGATCTGCATGAAAATTGGTCAGAATGTTCACCTTGATGATATCTAGGTCAGGTTTGAAACTGGGTCACGAGCCTTAAAAAACTAGGTCAATAGGTCAAATAATAGAAAAACCTTGTGACCTCTCTAGAGACCATATTTTTCAATGGATCTTCATGAAAATTGGTCAGAATTTTTATCTTGATAATATCTAGGTCAAGTTCAAAACTGGGTCACATGAGCTCAAAAACTAGGTCACTATGTCAAATAATAGAAAAAAGGGAGTCATACTCAAAACTGGGTCATGTGGGAAGAGGTGAGCGATTCAGGACCATCATGGTCCTCTTGTTTATTATTGGCCGTAGGGAGAAACCGAAACCACTTTTCTGTGGTACAACATGGATGGTACCTCCAATTTTTAGGTGTATTTTGACATATCTGTACCTTGTAAGAATGTTTTCTTTTTGTTAGCTCACCTGTCACAAAGTGACAAGGTGAGCTTTTGTAATCGCGCGGTGTCCGTCGTCCGTCGTCCGTCCGTGCGTGCGTCCGTGCGTGCGTGCGTCCGTCCGTAAACTTTTGCTTGTGACCACTCTAGAGGTCACATTTTTCATGGGATCTTTATGAAAGTTGGTCAGAATGTTCATCTTGATGATATCTAGGTCAAGTTCGAAACTGGGTCACGTGCCTTCAAAAACTAGGTCAGTAGGTCTAAAAATAGAAAAACCTTGTGACCTCTCTAGAGGCCATATATTTCACAAGATCTTCATGAAAATTGGTCAGAATGTTCACCTTGATGATATCTAGGTCAAGTTCGAAACTGGGTTACGTGCCATCAAAAACTAGGTCAGTAGGTCTAAAAATAGAAAAACCTTGTGACCTCTCTAGAGGCCATATATTTCATAATATCTTCATGAAAATTAGTCAGAACCTTCATCTTGATGATATCTAGGTCAAGTTCGAAACTGGGTCACGTGCCTTCAAAAACTAGGTCAGTAGGTCAAATAATAGAAAAACCTTGTGACCTCTCTAAAGGCCACATTTTTCATGGGATCTGTATGAAAGTTGGTCTGAATGTTCATCTTGATGATATCTAGGTCAAGTTCGAAACTGGGTCATGTGCAGTCAAAAACTAGGTCAGTAGGTCTAAAAATAGAAAAACCTTGTGACCTCTTTAGAGGCCAAATATTTCATGAGATCTTCATGAAAATTAGTCAGAATGTTCACCTTGATGATATCTAGGTCAAGTTCGAAAGTGGGTCACGTGCCGTCAAAAACTAGGTCAGTAGGTCAAATAATAGAAAAACCTTGTGACCTCTCTAGAGGCCATTTTTCATGGGATCTGTATGAAAGTTGGTCTGAATGTTCATCTTGATGATATCTAGATCAATTTCGAAAGTGGGTCACGTGCCGTCAAAAACTAGGTCAGTAGGTCAAATAATAGAAAAACCTTGTGACCTCTCTAAAGGCCATATTTTTCATGGGATCTGTATGAAAGTTGTTCTGAATGTTCATCTTGATGATATCTAGGTCAAGTTTGAAACTGGGTCAGTTGCAGTCAAAAAGTAGGTCAGTAGGTCTAAAATTATTAAAATCTTTTGACCTCTCTAGAGGCCATATTTTTCAATGGATCTTCATGAAAATTGATCTGAGTGTTCACCTTGATGATATCTAGGTCAGTTTTGAAACTGGGTCACGTGCGGTCAAAAACTAGGCCAGTAGGTATAAAAATAGAAAAACCTTGTGACCTCTCTAGAGGCCATATATTTCATGAGATCTTCATGAAAATTAGTCAGAATGTTCACCTTGATGATATCTAGGTCAAGTTCGAAAGTGGGTCACGTGCCGTCAAAAACTAGGTCAGTAGGTCAAATAATAGAAAAACCTTGTGACCTCTCTGGAGGCCATATTTTTCATGGGATCTGTATGAAAGTTGGTCTGAATGTTCATCTTGATGATATCTAGATCAATTTCGAAAGTGGGTCACGTGCCATCAAAAACTAGGTCAGTAGGTCAAATAATAGAAAAACCTTGTGACCTCTCTAAAGGCCATATTTTTCATGGGATCTGTATGAAAGTTGTTCTGAATGTTCATCTTGATGATATCTAGGTCAAGTTTGAAACTGGGTCAGTTGCGGTCAAAAAGTAGGTCAGTAGGTCTAAAATTATTAAAATCTTTTGACCTCTCTAGAGGCCATATTTTTCAATGGATCTTCATGAAAATTGACCTGAGTGTTCACCTTGATGATATCTAGGTCAGTTTTGAAACTGGGTCACGTGCGGTCAAAAACTAGGCCAGTAGGTATAAAAATAGAAAAACCTTGTGACCTCTCTAGAGGCCATATTTTTCATGAGATCTTCATGAAAATTAGTGAGAATGTTCACCTTGATGATATCTAGGTAAAATTCAAAACAGGGTCATGTACCTTCGAAAACTAGGTCAATAGGTCAAATAATAGAAAAACCTTGTGACCTCTCTAGAGACCATATTTTTCAATGGATCTTCTTGAAAATTGGTCAGAATTTTTATCTTGATAATATCTAGGTCAGGTTCAAAACTGGGTCACATGAGCTCAAAAACTAGGTCACTGTGTCAAATAATAGAAAAAACGATGTCATACTCAAAACTGGGTCATGTGGGAAGAGGTGAGCGATTCAGGACCATCATGGTCCTCTTGTTTTTGGTTAAAGCAATGGTACTCAGGTGAACGATATAGAGCCATCATGGCCCTCTGGTTACTATACTATATACATAGACACAATCTTGTGCGCACCATCTCTCCTTATCCCCTTGACACAATTTAAAATGAAACTTCACACAAGTGATCAGTAACAACAGTAGTTGTACATGGGACATGTTAGGTTCTTTCAGAAAAAAAATTTGCAGAGTTACGGGACTTTGTTTTTTGTTACTATACTATATACATAGACACAATCTTGTGCACACCATCTCTCCTCATCCCCTTGACACAATTTAATGAAACTTCACACAAGTGATCAGTAACAACAGTAGTTGGGGCATGTTAGGTTCTTTCAATAACAAAAATTGCAGAGTTATGGTACTTCGTTTCTTGTTAACATACTATGTACATACAGTCTGCATATGCAATCTTGTGTGCACCTAATCTTTCGAACCGTTGCACACAATTTAATGAAACTTCACACAAGTGATCAGTAGCAAACCTAGTTGTGCAGGGTGCTTGTTACGTTCTTTTAGATAAATATTCTGCATAGTTATGGGACTTTGTTTTTTGTTATTATACTGTATACATACAGTCTATATACATACAGTCCACATAATTATGCAATCTTGTGTGCGTCATTTTTCTTTTAAGTATTAAGTTTTTTTTAGGTTTTAGGTTATTCTAAGTATTTTTAAAATTTCTTCTGGTTGCCATTCTTCTGTGACAAGACCATATTGTGGGGGTATAAGTCACTCCTGTGACAGTTCTAGTTATGTTCAACTTATCGTAAAACTTAAATACACACACTGTGTAATGCAAAATAATTGATTAGAAGACGATTTCTTTCGGCCTAGCAGTTGTTTGTTTTGATTGGTCACAATAGGAAGAGGGGGAGTACAGTCGTTTATAGAGGATGGTAGAGGCAATGCATCCGGTTGTCAGCTAGGCACACCTTACGCATGTTCAGAGTTAACACCCAGTGATATATACAGTCTCAGTGACACAGTATGGCAACTTTTATAAAGATTTGTTATTACTTGGCAGTTTGTTAGAAAAAACTTCTAATATAATGTATGTTTGTGTGTGACTTATGATATTTATGGCCCCCTTCGAAGAAGGAGGGGTATATTGTTTTCCAGATGTCTGTCTGTCGGTCGGTCTGTCGGTCGGTCTGTCTGTCGATCGGTATGTAGACCAATTCGTTTCCGGATGATAACTCAAGAAGCTTGGGCCTAGGATCATGAAAGTTGATAGGAAGGTTGGTCATAACCAGCAGATGACCCCTATTGATTTTGAGATCAGTAGGTTAAAGGTCGTCACAGTGACCCGAACAGTTAAACGGTTTCCGGATGATAACTCAAGAACGCTTGGGCCTAGGATCATGAAAGTTGATAGGGAGGTTAATCATGACCAGCAGATGACCCCTATTGACTTTGAGGTCAGTAGGTCAAAGGTCAAGGTTACAGTGACATTGAACAGTTAAACGGTTTCCGGATGATAATTTGAGTATGCTTGGGCCTAGGATCACAAGTCTTAATAGGGAATTTGATCATGATCAGCATATGACCCCTATTGATTATGAGCTCAGTAGGTTAAAGGTCAAGGTCACAATGACCCGGAACAGTTATACAGTTTCCAGACGATAACTCAAGAACACTTGGGCCTAGGATAATGAAATTTGATAAGGAGGTTGGTCATGACCAGCAGATGACCCCAATTGATTTTGGGGTCAGTAGGCTAAAGGTCAAGGTTACAGTGACCCGGAACAGTTGAACCGTTTCTAGATGATAAATTGAGAACGCTTGGGGCCTAGGATCACGAAAGTTAATAGGGAGGTTGATCATGAACAGCAGATGACCCCTATTAATTTTGAGGTCAATAGGCCAAAGGCCAAGGTCACATTGACCCAGAACAGTAGAACTTTTGTGTACAGTGACCAAATAATTTCTGTTCCTTGTGAAATTACTGAATGCATGAAGGGGGGCATTTCCTGTTCTACAAGCTCTTGTAGAAGATTAGCTTCAATTGTTTCGTGTTTCTTTTCAGATCCGAGCTTGTTTGTTCAGTGAAATACAACAACACTTTGCCAGACATACCATTTGATCCAAAATTCATCACATATCCATTTGACTCTACAAGGTATAGTAGGACATGCTGTCATGTTTATAGTGTAACATAGCTTTAAAAGGGATACATAACCAGCAGATGAACCCTTTTGACTTTGAGGTCAGTAGGTCAAGGTCAAGGTCACAATGGCCTGGAACACTAAAATGGTTTCCGGATATCTTGAGAATGCTATGGCCTAGGATCATAAATTTTGGAAAACCGGTTAGGCCTTTTCATCAGGAAATTGGGAAGAGGCCCTGGCCTTTCAAATTGGGAAATTCATACGCGATAATTTTATTGAAACAGGGTCTTTTTTCCTTCTGCAAAAGATGTATGTAACAGTGGACACAATTTGATGGTTTCTTAATCATAAATGTGCTCATTTCTTCCTATTTGTGAACTATAATTGTAAATTTTTTTTAAAAAATTATGTGACGGTGAGGATTTTTTTATCATCCGTCCGTCCATCCACAATTTCTTGTGAACATGATAGAGACCACATTTTGTAATCAATTTTAATCAAACTTGCACACAACTTGTATTGCCATAATATCTCAGTTCCTTTCGAAAACTGGCCACATCCCATCATGGGTTCCAGAGTTATGGCACCTAAAAGGGCCAAAATTTGCTATTTTTGGCTTGTCAACACGATAGAGACCACATTTTGCAATCGACTTTAATCAGACTTGCACACAACTTGTATTGGCATAATATCTCGGTTCCTTTTGAAAATTGGCCAGATCCGGTCATGGGTTCCAGAGTTATGGCCCCTTTAAGGGCCAAAATTCGCTACTTTTCACTTGTGAACACGATAGAGACCACATTTTGCAATCAACTTTAATCAGACTTGCACACAACTTGTATTGGCATAATATCTCGGTTCCTTTTGAAAATTGGCCAGATCCCATCATGGGTTCCAGAGTTATGGCCTCTTAAAGGGCCAGAATTTGCTATTTTTGGCTTGTGAACATGATAGAGACCACATTTTGCAATCAATTTTAATCAAACTTGTGCACAACTTGTATTGTCATAATATCTTGGTTTCTTTAGAAAACTGGCCAGATCCCATCATGGGTTCCAGAGTTATGGCCCTTTAAATGGCCAAAATTTGCTATTTTGGCTGTTGCATGCATATAGATACTTCATTTATGGTTTGATTTGATACAAACTTGCAAAATATCTTCAACAACAATAAATCTTGGATGTACAAATTATTCTGTTTCATCAAAAAGCATTGCCACTATGAGGTGTGGTCACTTTTATTATTTGGCATGTTCCGTCCCATCCGGTCCTGTCCTGAAATCTATATGCCTGGAAGGATTTCAGTTTAACTTCACTTATTATTCCTCAAGACCAGATGACATGTTGAACACATCATCTATGCCTGATGGTCAAAGGTCAAGGTCCCAGTTCAAGGTCAGAGGTTTGATATTTGGTTTTTGCTCCATAACTTCTATGTGCCTGGAAGGGTTTTATTACTAAATGGATTTGATTCAAAGTTTGATGTTGGGTCATCTGGGGTCAAAAACGAGGTCACCAGGTCAAATCAAAGGAAAAGCTTGTTAACAATCTAGAGGCCACATTTATGACCCTATCTTCGTGAAACTTGGTCAGAATGTTTATCTGGTTGACCTCTAGGCCAAGTTTGAATCTGGGTCATGTTGGGTCAAAAACTAGGTCACCCTGTCAAATCAAAGGAAAAGCTTGTTAACACTAGAGGCCACGTTTATGAACTTATTTTCATGAATTTTGGTCAGAATGTTTATCTTGATAATTACTAGGCCAAGTTTGAATCTGGGTCATGTCGGGTCAAAAACTAGGTCATTAGGTTAGATCAAAGGAAAATCTTGTTAACACTCTAGATACCACATTTTAAGTTTGAAACTCATGAGAAGCAGTCAGAATGTTTGTCTTGATGACCTCTAGGTCAAGTTCGAATCTTGGTCTTGTGGGGTCAAAAACTAGTTCACCCAGTCAAATTAAAGGAAAAGCTTGTTAACACTGTAGAGGCCACATTTTTTACCCTATTATCATGAAAGTTGGCCAGAATGTTCATCTTGATGATCTTTAGGCCAAGTTTGAACCTGGGTCATGTCTGATCAAAAACTAGGTCACTAGGCCAGATCAAAGGAAATTCTTTTTAACACTCTAGATACCACATTTTAAGTTTGAAACTTTTGAGAATTGGTCAGAATGTTTGACTTGATGATTTCTAGGTCAAGTTTGAATCTGGGTCATCTGGGTCAAAAACTAGGTCACCCAGTCAAATTAAAGGAAAAGCTTGTTAACACTCTAAGAGGCCATATTTATGAACCTATCTTCATGAAACTTGGTCAGAATGTTTATTTTGATGACCTCTAGGCCACATTCGAATCTGGGTCATGTGGGGTTAAAACTAGGTCACCTGGTCAAATCAAAGGAAAATCTTGTTAACACTCTAAGAGGCCATATTTATGAACCTATCTTCATGAAACTTGGTCAAAATGTTTATCTTGTTGATCATCAGACCAAGTTTGAATCTGGGTCATGTAGGGTCAAAAACTAAGGCTCTAGGTCAGATCAAAGGAAAATCTTGTTAACACTCTAGGGGGCCACATTTTTGATTCAATCTTCATAAAACTTGGTCAGAATGTTGGTATCATCAAGTCTTGTATGATTTCGACTCTGGGTCATGTAGGGTCAAAAGATAGGTCACTTTGTAAAATCAAAGGAAAAGCTTGTTTATACTCTAGAGGCCACTTTTTTATGCCCCAGGCATCTACTGATGCTGGAGGCATATAGTGATTGTCCTGTGCGTCCGTACGAGGTTAACCAGATGGGAACGTTTCGTCTAGCATGAATACCCCTAACTAGAATGACTTGATACTAATGCAGATGTAACCTGTGACCATTCCTCATCTTCAGACATCTCTTGACCTCAGTTTGACCTTGACCTTGAACTTGACCTCGTTTTGGACTTGGCTTGCTTTGTATCGACAAGGATGCCACCAGGGGCATCAAGAGTTTATTGAACGCAGCTACTTGTTTGCTCCAATCTTCACGAAACTTTGTCAGAATGTTTTCATGAAATCATGGACGAGTTTTAAACTTTCGGGGTCAAAAACTAGGTCACTCGGTCAAATGAAAGAAAATGCTTGTTTACAATCAGGCCACATTTTTGGTCCAATCTTAATGAAAATTAGTCAGAATATTTGTCTCCATGAAATTTCGAATAGGACAAAAATTAGGTCCGGTTGGATAAAAAACTAGGTTTCTAGGCCAAATTGAAGAAAAAAACACTAGAGGCCACATATTTGCTCCAATCTTCATGAAGCTTGGTCAGAATGTTTATCTCCTTGAAAACTCAGACGAGTTTGAAACTGGGTCATGTAATGTCAAAAACTAGGTCACTAGGTCAAACATGTTTGTTATGGTGTGTTACTCTGGTGAGTGACCTAGGGCCATCATGGCCCTCCTGTACTTAGAATTTTGATACACTTTCACTTTATCTCAATTATTACTAAATGGATTTAATTCAGACTTAAAGTAGATGTCACCCACATCATGTGACACAAGCTGCATAATTCTGACATCAATTTTTATACGCCCGAAGGGATGTATTATGTTATGACGCTGGTGTCCGTCCGTCTGTCCGTTAGCAATTTCGTGTCCGCTCTGTAACTCTTGAACCCCTTGAAGGATTTCAAGGAAACTTGACACAAATGTTCACCACACCGAGACGATGTGCAGAGCGCATGTTTTAGATGTCTCGCTTCAAGGTCAAGGTCACACTTAGGAGTCAAAGGTCGTATCAGTTTGTTTCGTGTCCGCTCTGTAACTCTTGAACCCCTTCAAGGATTTCAAAGAAACTTGACACAAATGTTCACCACACTAAGACGACGTGCAGAGCGCATGTTCCGGATGACTTGCTTCCAGGTCAAGGTCACACTTAAGGGTCAAAGGTCATATATGACTTTGCTTTTTGTATATTGCTCTGCATTGCAGTGCTCTTGTTTTATTTTGGCAGATCTCTTTTTAGCTCACCTGTCACAAAGTGACAAAGTGAGCTTTTGTGTTCGTGCGGTGTCCGTCGTCTGTGCGTCCGTCCGTAAACTTTTGCTTGTGACCACTCTAGAGGTCACATTTTTTGTGGGATCTTTATGAAAGTTGGTCAGAATGTTCATCTTGATGATATCTAGGTCAAGTTCAAAAGTGGGTCACGTGCGGTCAAAAACTAGGTCAGTAGGTCAAATAATAGAAAAACCTTGTGACATCTCTAGAGGCCATATTTATGCCCCCTTGGAAGAAGGAGTGGTATATTGTTTTGCAGATGTCGGTCGGTAGGTCGGTCGGTCGGTCGGAATGTAGACCAATCGATTTCCGGATGATAACTCAAAAACTCTTGGGCCTAGGATCATGAAAGTTGATAGGGAGGTTGGTCATCACCAGCAGATGACCCCAATTGATTTTGAGGTCTGTATGTCAAAGGTCAAGGTCACAGGGACCCTGAATAGTTAAACGGTTTCCGGATGATAACTCAAGAACGCTTAGGCCTAGGGTAAGAAAAGTTGATAGGGAGATTGGTCATGACCAGCAGATGACCCCAATTGATTTTGAGGTCAGTATTTCAACGGTCAACGTCACAATGACCAGGAACAGTAAAATGGTTTCCAGGCAATAACTCAAGAACGCTTAGGCCTAGTGTCAGGAAAATTGATAGTTAGGTTGGCCATGACCAGCAGATGACTCCTATTGATTTTGAGGTCATTAGGTCAAAGGTCAAGGTCACATTGGCCAGGAACAGTTAAACGGTTTCTGATCTTCTTGTCCAAAACCATAGGGCCTAGGGCTTTGATATTTGGTATGTAGCACAATCTAGTGGTCCTCTACCAAGATTGTTCAGATTATTTCCCTGGGGTCAAATATGGCCCCACCCCGGGGGTCACATGGTTTATATAGACTTGTATATGAAAAAACTTTGAAAAACCTCTTGTCCAAAACCACAGGGCCTAGGGCTTTGATATTTTGTATATGAAATCTTTAGTGGTCCTCTACTAAGATTGTTCAAATTATTCCCCTAGGGTCAAATAAGTCTCTGCCCTGGGGGGTCACATGGTTTACATAGACTTATATAGGGAAAAACTTTGAAAATCTTCTTGTCGAAACCACAAAGACTATGGCTTTGATATTTTGTAATGTAGCATCATCTAGTGGTTCTCTACCAAGATTGTTCAAATTATCCCTCTAGGGTCAAATATGGCCCAGCCCCAGGGGTCACATGGTTCATATAGACTTATATAGGGAAAAACTTAGAATCTTCATGTCCATAACATACATCATTCAAATTTGAACCACATGTATAGTTTTGAGTGGCAAGATGAACCTTGACATGAGTTGGCCTTGATCTTGACCTAGTGACCTACTTTCACATTTCTCAAGCTACAGCCTTCAAATTTTGACAACATGCACAGGTTTGTGTAACGAAAAAAACTTTGACCTTGTTATTGACCTAGTGACCTACTTTCACATTTTTGAAGGTACAGGCTTCAAGTTTGGACCACATGCATAGTTTTTGTTCCGAAATAAAATTTGACCTTGATTTTGACCTAGTGACCTACTTTCACATTTTAGGTTAATAGGTTAATGGTCAAGGTCAGATTAAATCAGAATGGTAGAACTTTTGTTTACAGTGAGCATATAATTTCTGTTCCTTGTGCAATTACTGAATGCATCATGGGGGGCATTTCGTGTTCGACGAGCTCTTGTTTTCATGGGATCTGTATGAAAGTGGGTCACGTGCCTTCAAAAACTAGGTCAGTAGGTCAAATAATAGAAAAACCTTGTGACCTCTCTAGAGGCCATATATTTCATGGGATCTTTATGAAAATTGGTCTGAATGTTCATCTTGATGATATCTAGGTCAGGTTCGAAACAGGGTCATGTGCGGTGAAAAGCTAGGTCAGTAGGTCTAAAAATAGAAAAACCTTGTGACCTCTCTAGAGGCCATACTTGTGAATGGATCTCCATAAAAATTGGTCAGAATGTTCACCTTGATGATATCTAGGTCAAATTTGAAACTGGGTCACGTGCCATAAAAAACTAGGTCAGTAGGTCAAATAATAAAAAAGCCTTGTGACCTCTCTAGAGGCCATACTTTTCATGGGATCTGTATGAAAGTTGGTCTGAATGTTCATCTTGATGATATCTAGGTCAGGTTTGAAACTGGATCAACTGCGATCAAAAACTAGGTCAGTAGGTCTAAAATTATTAAAATCTTTTGACCTCTCTAGAGGCCATATTTTTCAATGGATCCTTATGAAAATTGATCTGAATGTTCACCTTGATGATATCTAGGTCAGTTTCAAAACTGGGTCACGTGCGGTTAAAAACAAGGCCAGTAGGTATAAAAATAGAAAAACCTTGTGACCTCTCTAGAGGCCATATTTTTCATGAGATCTTCATGAAAATTAGTGAGAATGTTCACCTTGATGATATCTAGGTAAATTTCAAAACAGGGTCACGTACCTTCAAAAACTAGGTCAATAGGTCAAATAATAGAAAAACCTTGTGACCTCTCTAGAGACCATATTTTTCAATGGATCTTCATGAAAATTGGTCAGAATTTTTATCTTGATAATATCTAGGTCAAGTTCAAAACTGGGTCACATGAGCTCAAAAACTAGGTCACTATGTCAAATAATAGAAAAACGACGTCATACTCAAAACTGGGTCATGTGGGAAGAGGTGAGCAATTCAGGACCATCATGGTCCTCTTGTTTTAATTACTTCCCTTTTATGTTACTATAAATAGCTTATTTTGAAACTTTTTTATTATTGGCTGTAGGGAAAAACCGAGACCACTTTTCTGTGATACAACATGGATGGTACCTCCAATTTTTAGGTGTATTTTTACATACCTGTACCTGATAAGGATTTTTTTTGTAGACTTTGAATATTTTTTTTGTGGACTTAGATTTATTTTTTGAGGTTTTCCTTTTGTTGTTCCAGTCCTTTGGGGCTACAACAGTCAAGTTCATAATATTTTGCTCCCATCCTATGATGTAAGCCTTCGGGCGTATATTGCCCCGCTTGGCAGCGCTCTTGTTCATGAATTATACCCCCTTTTACTTAGAATATAAGGTTAATTTTGATGCATTTTCACTTTATCTCAGTTATTACGAAATGCATAAATTTGATTCAAACTTGAAGTAGTTGTTCCACATCATCATTCACATCGTATGACACAAGGTGCATAACTCTTGCACCAATATTTCATGAATTATGTTCCCATTTTGCTTAGAATTATACATATATAGTGTTTTCATACACTTTATCTGTACCTCTCTTATTATTTGATATTTTTAGCTCTTCTATTAGAAGAATAGGGGAGCTATCCTACTCGCCCCGGCGTCGGCATGAGCGTGAGCATCACACAAATGTTAAAGTTTGCGTACCACCCCAAATATTTTCAAAGTCCATTGGGATATTGCTTTCATATTTTGCATACTTGTTAACCATCATGACCCCAGTCTGTAAAAAGGAGGAGGCAACTCTATCAAGCATTTTGACTGAATTATGGCCCCTTTCCAACTTAGAATAAATATTAAAGTTTGCATACCACCCCAAATATTTTCAAAGTCCATTTAGATATTGCTTTCATATTTTGAATACTTGTTTACCATCATGACCCCAGTCTATAAAAAGGAGGAGGCAACTCTATCAAGCATTTTGACTGAATTATGGCCCCTTTTTGACTTGGAATCAATGTTAAAGTTTGCATACCACCCCCAAATATTTTCAAAGTCCATTGAGATATTGCTTTCATATTTTGCCTACTTGTTAACCATCATGACCCCAGTCTGTAAAAAGGCTTGACAGATTTAGATAAGTTTTTGGTACACAGGTTTAACATCATAAAATACAGGTCAAGTTCGATTTAAATTGCACCATCTTGCGGCCATGTCTTTCTTATGGTTGCCATTCTTCTGTGATAAATCTGTATTGTTGGGGTATTCGTCACTCCTGTGACAGTTCTAGTTAATGTAGTGGAAACTTTAAAAAATCTTCATGCTGATATATTGCCATATCACTTCCTTCCCTCAATGTCTTGCCCTACCTCTACCCAGAGTACAGGCTTGTATTTATTTAGTAGAAACTTTTAACTGTTTAAGCAAGCGAGTGATATAGGGCCATTATGGCCCTCTTGTTAACTGATTTCAGTAGTTATTCCTACTTTTTAGCTTGACTATTCAAAGAATAGTCTAGCTATTCTACTCACCCTGGCGTTGGCGTCAGACCTTGGTTAAAGTTTTGCATGCAAGTACATACAGCTATCATTTAAAGGCATATAGCTTTGAAACTTATTTTTTCATTTTCTAGGTCAATAACCAACCTCACTGGGTCAAGTTCCATAACTCTGACATGTATTTTGAGCAAATTATGCCCCCTTTTGGACTTAGAAAATCCTGGTTAAAGTTTTTCAACTAGGTCAGTAGGTAAAATAATTAAAAAAAAATTTGTGACCTCTCTAGAGGCCATATTTTTCATGGGATCTGTATGAAAGTTGGTCTGAATGTTCATCTTGATGATATCTAGGTCAAGTTTGAAACTGGGTCAACTGCGGTTAAAAACCTTGTGACCTCTCTAGAGGCCATACTTTTGAATGGATCTTCATGAAAATTGGTGAGAATGTTCACCTTGATCAGGGTTCACACAGGCCTTGAAAAGTCCTTGAATTTGATGGTAGTCCTTGAAAACTCCTTGAAAATGACAAAAACCCTAAAAAACCTGGAAAAGTACTTGAATTTTGAAAAAAACTCCTTGAATTTGACCTTTCACTCCTTGAAAATATTCTTTCCGTAACTTTGCTTTGCAAAAAGAATTTAAGGCTTAAAATAAATCGGAGAAAATGAAAATAAATTGGTGAAATTGCAGGATCGGGTCACTCATATGCTATTATAGTGGTCTACGGCCACACTTCATCGATATTTACAGAGTGCTATTTCTACTATATCACCGTTTGCATGTTTCCGTTTCCGTTTAAAAAAATACGGGGAATATTAACTCGCAATTTTTAGCTATTTGCGCGTGTTTCCAGTGAATTAAAATGTGTAAGAAAAATAAACATGTTTACTCAAGTAAGCGGGAGACAAAAGACGAATACAAACAGTGGCTGAAGCCCTATAGAGTAGACAGAACGAAGTGTATTTGTACGTCGTGTGACAAAATTTTGAGGTATCATTAGTAGGAGTGCGCTAAAAAATCACAAGAAAAGCGTTAAACCTCAGCAAAATAGTGAATCACATCAATCTAACAATCGAATTACGTCATTTTCAAAGATGTGACAAGTGATGGTTGTTTTATTTTTGCATTGCATAATAAAAGTTGTTCAGATTAGGTCGTGATTTTGAAAAAAAATAGTGCTTGAAAAATTGTAAAAAGTCCTTGAAAAGTACTTGAATTTTGTCTCTGATATTCTGTATGAACCATGTTGATGATATCTAGGTCAAGTTCGAAACTGGGTCACGTGCCTTCACAGGGCTCGCACAGACCTGGAAATATCATGGAAAATCACTCTATCATGGAAATTTCATGGAATTTTGAAAAATTAGATTTTATCATGGAAATATCATGGAAATCCCAAACAGATCATGGAAAATCTAGAAATTGCCTTGAAAAATTCTCTCAAGCAGTGTATTTCATGAGAAAGTCTTTTAAAGATTGAGTATCAAAGGTTGTTTGTTGATTACAGACGTCTGAACATTTTCGGTAAGTACGAATAGTTTTGAGAACGAACGTGTGACTCACGCGGCGTATTTTACCTCGACACCGCCTGTTGCTACGACAACATTTCTGGTAAATGGCACAACAAGCGTGAAATATGAGTAACTCTAAAAGAAACTGCAAATTTAATTATGAATGGTGTCGTGAGGAACACGATAAAGCATGGTTGAAACCATTCAAGGCCGATCTCAACAAAGCATTGTGCACTGTTTGTGACTGTATCATAAATTTGTCAAATATGGGCGAGCCAGCAATAAAGTCACACATGTATGAAAGGCATGACCCATTAAAGAAACTTCGACGAACATAAAAAGACGTCCAATTTGAGCTTATTTTTTAAGCCAGTTACCGAAATTGAGACCAGTAGTAGTAGTGAATCTATTTAATATTTAGTTATATGCAATAATTTGCCTTAATGTCATGTAAAAGCAATACATTATCATATCATAAAAAGTCACTGAAGATCATGGAAATATCATGGAAATTGAGTAACAGAATTCTGTATGAACCCTGCTTCAATAATTAGGTCAGTAGGTCAAATAATAAAAAAAACCTTGTGACCTGTCTAGAGGCCATATTTTTCATGGGATCTGTATGAAAGTTGGTCTGAATGTTCATCTTGATGATATCTAGGTCAAGTTTGAAACTGGTTCAACTGCGTCAAAAACTAGGTCAGTAGGTCTAAAAATAGAAAAACCTTTTGACCTCTCTAGAGGCCATATTTTTCAATGGATCTTCATGAAAATTGGTCTGAATGTTCACCTTGATGATATCTAGATAAAATTCAAAACTGGGTCACCTTCGGTCAAAAACTAGGTCAGTAGGTATAAAAATAGAAAAACCTTGTGACTTCTAGAGGCCATATTTTTCATGAGGTCTTCATGAAAATTGGTGAGAATGTTCACCTTGATGATATCTAGGTCAGGTTCAAAACTGGGTCACGTGCCGTCAAAAACTAGGTCATTAAATCAAATAATAGAAAAACCTTGTGACCTCTCTGGAGGCCATATTTTTCAATGGATCTTCATGAAAATTGGTCAGAATTTTTATCTTGATGATATCTAGGTCAAGTTCAAAACTGGGTCACATGAGCTCAAAAACTAGGTCACTGTGTCAAATAATAGAAAAAAATGACATCATACTCAGTTCAAAACTGGGTCATGTGGGGACAGGTGAGCGATTCAGGACCATCATGGTCCTCTTGTCTAGATCAATAACCAACCTCACTGGGTCAAGTCTTATAACTCTGACATGTATTTTGGCCAAATTATGCCCCCTTTTGGACTTATAAAATCCTGGTTAAAGTTTTTCATGCAAGTTACTATCTCCAAAACTAATGCAGATATTGGATTGAAACTTCACATGTGTCTTCGGGGTTATAAAACTAGCTGATAGCATCAAGTTCCATAACTCTGACCTGCATTTTGGCCGAATTATGCCCCCTTTTGAACTGGGAAAATCCTGGTTAAAGTTTTGCGTGCAAGTACATACAGCTGTTACTTAAAGCAGGGTTCCCACGCTATCCGGGAAAACGGGAAAAGTGCGTGAATTTCAAAAATTGACTCCCGGCCGTGAAAATACCGGGAATTTGGTGAGAAAACGGTAAAGGTACGGGAAAATACCGGGAATTATCCAATTTTGCTAAGGGAAGTAAATCATGATTCAAAATGGCGGACATGGATGTCATTTCAATTTTCTTTTTCGAAAATACCGATGTTTTTGTGGTTGATGGGCCTATATAGGTAGCTATGCTTGAATTTTTAAACAGTAATTTTAGGCTTTCGGTCATTTTTGTGTCGATTTTTAAGAAGCCCTGTGAAATTCCGATTATTTTTCGAGAACAATTGTGAAAATCGTGATTAGTGACACGCTTGATTTCAGTGATCAAACATCAACTTGACTGAAAATAATTTAATTGCTAGAAGTGTATCAAAGATTATATAAATAATGTAGGTGGCACCAGAGGTGTAGTTATTATGAAGGAGTTGATTAATTCTTCACAACATGCTAGACAAGTAAATGATTCATAGTTTCCTTGAGAAACAAAACTTGAGGACAGTAAGGAAACAAAATGAAAAAAAAAAGAAAAAAGAAAATTTGCAGAGCCTGTATTTATTAAGTAGAAATTTTTAAGCAATATCGGGCCATCATGGCCCTCTTGTTATTATATTTTTACACTGAATCTAGAAAAATTGACAGGAACGTACAACCCGATATGTCGTACAGAGGTCCTGGAAAAGTCCTTAAATTTCATAGACGAAAAAGTGTGGGTACCCTGTTAAAGGCACATAGATTTGAAACTTATTTTTTCTTTTTCTAGATCAATTACGAACCTCACTGGGTCAAGTCCCATAACTCTGACATGTATTTTGGCCAAATTATGCCCCCTTTTGGACTTAGAAAATCCTGGTTAAAGTTTTACATGCAAGTTACTATCACCAAAACTAATGCAGATATTAGATTGAAACTTCACATGTGCCTTCGGGGTTATAAAACCAGTTGATTGCATCAAGTCCCATAACTCTGACATGCATTTTTGTCAAATTATGTCCCCTTTTGAACATAAAACTTCTGGTTAAAGTTTTACATGCAAGTTACTATCTCCAAAACTAATGCAGATACTGGATTGAAACTCTATAGATATTTTAACATTTAGGGTAATATTTTCCTTCTTCTGGGACAATAATTCGAATAGTCGAGCATTGGCTGTCTTACGGACAGCTCTTGTTAGCTCACCTGAGCACAAAGTGCTCAAGGTGAGCTTTTGCGATTGCCTTGTGTCAGTCGTCCATCGTCAACAATTTGACTGTTAACACTCTAGAGGTCACAATTTTGGCCCAATCTTTATGAAAATTGGTCAGGATGTTACTCTCAATATAATCTTGGACGAGTTTGATATTGGGTCATCTGGGGTCAAAAACTAGGTCACCAGGTCAAATCAAAGGAAAAGCTTGTTAACCCTCTAGAGGCCACATTTTTGACAATATCTATATGAAACTTGGTCAGAATGTTAACCTTGATGATCTTTAAGTCAAGTTCAAATCTGGGTCAGGTGGGGTCAAAAACTAGGTCATCAGGTCAGATCAAAGGAAAAGTTTATTAACACTCTAGAGGCCACATTTATGACTGTATCTTCATGAAACTTTGTCAGAATGTTAATCTTGATGATCTTTAGGTCAGATGGTGGGCTATTCAAATCACTCTGCGTCGGTGGTCCGTCGTCCTTCCGTCTGTTTACAATTTCTCGTTACCGCATCTCCTCAGAAACTACTGATACTCATGAATTATGCCCCCTTTTGACTTAGAATGTCAGGTTAATTGTGGTGCACTTTCACTATATCTTTGTCATTACTTAATGAATTTGATTAAAACTTAAATTAGTTTTTCCAGATCCTCATCCTCATCATATGGCACAAGGTCAGTCACTCTGGCACAAATGTTTTATGAGTTATATCCCCTTTTTACTTAGAATTAGTTTTGATTTTGATGTTTTTTAGCCGTACTATTCGAAGAATAAGTAGAGCTATCCTACTCACCGTCAGTGTCAGCGTCGGCGTCACACACTGGTTAAGTTTTTTTCGTACCAGTCCACATTTTGACAAAGGTTTTTGAGATAAAGCTTTGAAACTTTCAACTCCTGTTTACCATCACCATGTCCAGTTATAGGCAAGTGTACATAACTCTGTCAAGCATTTTGACTGAATTATGGCCCCTTTTGACTTAGAAATCTTGGTTAAGTTTTTCGTACCAGTTCTATTTTGACAAAGTCTTTTGAGATAAAGCTTTGAAACTTTCAACACTTGTTTACCATCACCATGTCCAGTTGTAGGCAAGAGTACATAACTCCATCAAACATTTTGGCTGAATTATGGCCCCCTTTGACTTAGAAATCTTGGTTAAGTTTTTTGTACCAGTTTATATTTTGTGTAAAGTGTTTGACATATGGCTTTGAAACTTTTTTAACTTGTTCAGTATAATAGTCTCTATCAGTAGGCAAGAGTACATAACTCTGTCATCTTTTATGGCTGAATTATGGCCCTTTTTGAACTTGGTTCTGTTTTGTATATGTCCGTGTTTTGTCAAGACTATTTGACATATGGCTTTTAAACTTTAAACACTTTTTAGCTCGACTATTCATAGAATAGTGAGCTATTGCACTCGCCCATGCGTCGGCGTCGGCGTCGGCGTCGGCGTCTGCGTCCGCGTCCGCGTCCCGATTTTGGTTAAGGTTTTGTATGTAAGCTGGTATCTCAGTAACCACTTGTGGGAATGGATTGAAACTTCACACACTTATTCACTGTGACAAACTGACTTACATTGCACAGGTTCCATAACTCTATTTTGCTTTTTTACAAAATTATGCCCCTTTTTCGACTTAGAAATTTTTGGTTAAGGTTTTGTATGTAAGCTGGTAACTCAGTAACCACTTGTGGGAATGGATTGAAACTTCACACACTTATTCACTGTGATGAACTGATCTACATTGCACAGGTTCCATAACTCTATTTTGCTTTTTTACAAAATTATGCCCCTTTTTCGACTTTGAAATTTTTGGTTAAGGTTTTGTATGTAAGCTGGTATCTCAGTACTTACTAATGGGAATGGATTGAAACTTCACATACTTGTTCACTATCATGATCTGACATGCACTAAGCAAGTCCCATAACTCTACTCTCTTTTTTTTCAAAATTATGCCCCTTTTTCAACTTAGCAGTTTTTGGTTAAATTTTTGTATGTAATCTGATATCTCAGTATCCACTAATTGGAATGGATTGAAACTTCACACACTTGTTCACTGTCATGATCTAACATGCACTGTGAAGGTCCCATAACTCTACTTGGCATTTTTACAAAATTATGCCCCTTTGACTTAGCAGTTTTTTGTTAAGTTTTTGTATGTAAGCTGGTATCTCAGTATCCACAAATTGGAAAGGATTGAAACTTCACACACTTGTTCACTGTCATGATATGACATGCAGTACAGAGGTTCAATACCTCTACTTTGCATTTTACAAAGTTATGCCCCTTTTTCAACTTTTGTATTCATTCAATTGACAAGGCTGTTGAATAGTCGAGCGTTGCTGTCCTCCGACAGCTCTTGTTTATCATTATGATTTTCATCTGTAGGCAAGAGTACATAACTCTGACAACTATTTTGGCTGAATTATGGCCCTTTTTGGACTTTGAAATTTGTTCAGTTTTTCTTACAAGTCAGCGTTTTGTCAAAACTATTTGAACTGTTGCTTTGAAACTTTTAACACTAGTTTATCAACATGATTTCCATCTGTAGGCAAGAGTACATAACTCTGTCAACTATTTTGACTGAATTATGGCCCTTTTTGGACTTGGAAATTAGTTTTTCATACAAGTCCATATTTTGCCTAACATATAACTTAACATATTTGCCATCATGGTCACACATTGCCATTTAGTGCAAGACTAATCGAAATCCACAAATACAGGAATTTTTTTTGTTTAATCCATTTTTTCTTTTGTCTGAAAATCTATGGAAATATTTTGACCCCATTCTTCAATCAATTCTTCGAATAGTCGAGCGCGCTGTCATCCGACAGCTCTTGTTTAGCTCGCCTTTCACATAGTGACAAGGTGAGCTTTTGTGATCACCCTTCGTCCGTCGTCAGTCCGTCCCTCCTTGCGTCAACAATTTCTTGTCTGCACGATAGTGGTTTCATTTATGATTTTATTTTAACCAAACTTGCACACAACTTGTATCCCCATAAGATCTCGGTTCCTTTCTTGAACTGGCCAGATTCCATTATGGGTTCCAGAGTGATAGCCCCTGAAAGGGCCAGAATTAGCTATTTTGACTTGTCTGCACAATAGCAGCTTCATTTCTGATTTGAATTTAATCAGACTTGCACAAAACTTGTGTCGCCATAAGATCTCAATTCCTTTCTTGAACCGGCTAGATCCCATAATGGGTTCCAAAGTTATGGCCCCTGAAAGTGATCTTGTATCACCACAAGATCTTGGTTCCTTTCTTGAACTGGCCAGATTCTTTCATGGGTTCCAGAGTTATGGCCCCTTAAAGGTCCAAAATTTGCAATTTTGGCTTTTGCAGCCATATAGAGACTTCATTTATGGTTTGATTTGATACAAACTTCCAAAATATCTTCAACAACAATAAATCTTGGATTCTATGACAAATCTGTCAGATCCACTCGTAGGTTCCAGAGTTATTTTACATCTGATTACCTCCCCTGATTGTAATCAAAATGGATTTATATCAGCAAGTACTTATAGGACTTACTTGAAATTTCATTATTTGCCATAAGTTGGACTGAGACAATCAGGGTAGATAACTATGGACTGATTTTATGTCAAATTATCTCCCTTTATTTCAAATTAAAATAGGTATATCTCCGTAACTAATGAAGATACTGATCTGAAATTTCATTTATATCAACAGATGGACTTGGACAATCAGTGAAGATACATATTGACTGAATTTATGACAAATTACCTCCCTTTATTTTTTATCTAAATGAATACACCTCAGCAGCTTCTAATGAGATTGGTTTGAAACGTTATTTATGTCTTCCATGGTAAGAAATAGTCATTATTAGGTAACTCTTGATTGAACATTTATCGATATGAATTCTTTACTAATACATTGTTGTATAGGCTTGTACTCTGTATCTTCTACATGCATATACCAATGCATGATTACCTCCCCTGATTTTAATAAAAATGGATTTATCTTGGTAAATATTTATAGAACTTATTTGAAATTTCATTATTGTCTTTAGTTTGACTGAGGCAATCAGGGTAGATAGTTATGGACTGATTTTATGTCCGATTACCTCCCTTTGTTTCAAATTAAAATGGGTGTATCTCAGGTACCAATGACAGGGTTCGAATTTAAGCTCGCATACTTGCGAAATGCGAGTGCAAATTTCAAACTGCGAGGTGAGATTTCAGACACCAGCATTTTTTTGCGAGTGAAAAATTTTGGCTGAATAATGTGCATTTCTAACGGTCGTCTCGATCTTTCACTGTTCTTTCTTTAACAACTCGTGGTCATTGCAGCACATTGTCATTTGCAGAACGAATTTCGAAGCACTCTTTCATCTTTCGTCGTAAACGGAAGTTTACACTCGATACATGTCCCGTGCGCATGTCTTTTCAACTGCTGACAAGTACCTGCGCTAATTTTGATGACGTTTACCGCATCCGTTGGGTTTTTTGGTAATCTATAATAAGTTACTATTTACATAGTGCAGATACGATTGGCTTGACTCGTCACGTGGATGTTTGTGTTAATGTTGTAATAAAGTGACAAGTCGCAGAAAATGCAAGTTGTTTTTTCATTTAGCAAGTTAAAAAAGATACCACTTGCGAAAAAATGCAAGTAGAAAATCTGGCTAAATTCAAACCCTGAATGAAGATAATGATTTGAAATGTCATTTTTGCCATCAGATGGCAATCAGGGTAGATAACTTTTGACTGAATTTATGACAAATTACCTCTCTTTATTTTATGTAAACGAATATATCTCAGCAGCATCTAATGAGATTGGTTCTGAATATTATTTAAGTCTTCAAAGGTGAGGAATAGTCATGTTAGTACAGAAATGCAGCATTTGAGCCTAGGACCCTCAAACTTGGTATGGAAATTGGCCCTGACTAGGTCAAAAGGGACTGTTACAAGGAAATGTTTATCCTGATGATATTTAATGTGTATGCCTATGTGCTCTTGTGTCAAAACTTGATTATATCATTTTGAGCAATGGTACTCAGATGAGCAATATAGGGCCATCATGGCCCTCTTGTTTATCTCTGCTGTTACTAAATGGATTTAATCAAACTTAAAATGGTTGTTCCACATCATCACTCACATCATACAACACAAGTTCGATAATGTCGGCACCAGTTTGTTCTGAGTTATGCCCTTTTTTAGCTCACCTGTCACATAGTGACAAGGTGAGCTTTTGTGATCACCCTTCGTCCGTCGTCAGTCCGTCCGTGCGTGCGTGCGTCCGTCCGTCCGTCAACAATTTCTTGTCTGCACGATAGTGGTTTCATTTATGATTTTATTTTAACCAAACTTGCACACAACTTGTATCACCATAAGATCACGGTTCCTTTCTTGAACTGGCCAGATCCCATTATGGGTTCCAGAGTTATGGCCCCTGAAAGGGCCAAAATTAGCTATTTTGACCTTGTCTGCACAATAGCAGCTTCATTTATAATTTGAATTTTACCAAACTGGCACACAACTTGTATCACCATAAGATCTCGGTTCCTTTCTTGAACTGGCCAGATTCCATTATGGGTTCCAGAGTTATGGCCCCTGAAAGGGCCAGAATTAGCTATTTTGACCTTGTCTGCACAATAGCAGCTTCATTTATGATTTGATTTTAACCAAACTTGCACACAACTTGTATCACCATAAGGTCTCAGTTCCTTTCTTGAACTGGCGAGATTTCTTTATGGGTTCCAGAGTTATGGCCCCTGAAAGGGCCAGAATTAGCTATTTTGACCTTGTCTGCACAATAGCAGCTTCATTTCTGATTTGAATTTAATCAAATTTGCACAAAACTTGTGTCACCATAAGATCTGGGTTCCTTTTTTGAAACGGCCAGATCAAATAATGGGTTCCAGAGATATGGCCCCTGAAAGGGCTAAAATTAGCTATTTTGACCTTGTCTGCACAATAGCAGCTTCATTTATGATTTGATTTTAATCAAACTTGCACACAACTTGTATCACCACAAGATCTTGCTTCCTTTCTTCAACTGGCCAGATTCCATCTTGGGTTCCAGAGTTATGGCCCCTTAAATGTCCAAAATTGGCTATTTTGGCTTTTGCGGCCATATAGAGACTTCATTTATGGTTTTATTTGATACAAACTTCCAAAATATCTTCAACAACAATAAATCTTGGATTCCATGACAAATCAGATCCAATCATATGTTCCAGAGTTATTTTATATCTGATTACCTCCCCTGATTGTAATCAAAATGGATTTATATCAGTAAGTACTTACGGGACTTATTTGAAATTTCATTATTGTTATTAGTTGGACTGAGACAATCAGGGTAGATAACTATGGACTGATTTTATGTCAAATTACCTCCCTTTATTTCAAATACAAATTGTTATATCTCCATAACTTATGAAGATACTGATCTGAAATTTCATTTATTTCAACAGATTTATTTGGCAGATCCTTCTTTTCTCCACTTACAATATTTATTTTCTTTAATTACTTCCCTTTTACGTTACTATAAATAGCTTATTTTAGTAACTTTTTTATTATTGGCCGTAGGGAAAACACGAGACCAGTTTTCTGTGGTACAACATGGATGGTACCTCCAATTTTTAGGTGTATTTTAACATATCTATACCTTGTAAGATTTTTTTTTCTTTTTGGTTAAATTCCTTTCCTTTGTTGTTCCTGTCCTTTGGACTTAGATATTTTTTCTGAGGACCTTGTCCTCAAGTGCAATGATAACAGGTGAGCGATATAGGGCCATCATGGCCCTCTTGTTTAGCTTCTTTGATTTTTACCGAACTTGCACACAACTTGTATCACCTTAAGATCTCGGTTCCTTTCTTGAACTGGCCAGATTCCTTCATGGGTTCCAGAGTAATGGCCCCTGAAAGGGCCAGAATTAGGTATTTTGACCTTGTCTGCACAATAGCAGCTTCATTAAATTTTATGATTTGAATTTAACCAACTTGCACACAACTTGTATCACCATAAGAAATCTTGGTTCCTTTTTTGAACTGGCCAGATTCCAATATGGGTTCCAGAGTTATGGCCCCTATAAGGGCCAAAATTAGCTTTTTTGACCTTGTCTGCACAATAGTAGCTTCATTTATGATTTGATTTTAATCAAACTTGCACAAAACTTGTGTCACCATAAGATCTTGTTTCCTTTCTTGAACCGACCAGGTTCCATAATGGGTTCCAGACTTATGGCCACTAGAAGGGCCAAAATTAGCTTTTTTCATGTTGAGCTTTTGTGACCGCTCAATGTCCGGCTTGCGTCGTCCGTCAGTCAACAATTTATAAAAAAATCTTCTTCTTGAAAACCACTGGGCAGAATTACACCAAACTTCACAGGAATGATCCTTGGGTGGTCCCCTTTCAAAATTGTTCAAAGAATTCAATTCCATGCAGAACTCTGGTTGCCATGGCAACCAAAAGGAAAAACTTTAAAAATCTTCTTGTCCAAAACCGCAAGGCGTAGAGCCTTGATATTTGGCATGTGACATCATCTTATGGTCCTCTATGAACATTTTCCAAATTATGCCCCTGGGGTGAAAAGAGGCCCCGTCCCAGGGGTCCCAAGTTTTGCATAGACTTGTATAGGGAAAACTTCAAAAATCTTCTTGTATAAAACCACAAGACCTAGGACTTTGATATTTGGTATGAAGCATTGCCTTGTGGTCCTTTTCCAAAATTGTTCAAATTAATACCCTGGGGTGAAAAGAGGCCCTGCCCCGGGGGGTCTGAAATTTTACATGGTCTTAAATAGGAATTTCCAAAAAAAATCTTGCTTTGAACTGCAAGGCATAGGCTTTTGATATTTGGTATGTTGCCTTGCCTAGCGTTCCTCTACCAAAAGAATACCAAAATTATGCCCCTGGGATGAAAAGAGGCCCTTCCCTGGGGGTCCAAAATTTTATACTTTTATAGGAAAAAATTAAAAATCTCTTGTCCAAAAGTTCAAGGCCTAGGCCTTTGATATTTGGTGTGTAGCATTGCCTGCTGGATCTCTTATAAGATTGTTCAAGTTATACCCCTTGGATGAAAAGAGGCCCCGCCTTGCGGTCATTTGTTATATGACTTGTATAGGAAAAACACTTAAAACTATTAGATCATAGTTCCTAGACTGTTTAGTTATAATTACCTGATGACCTCAAATGATTAGGGGTCACCTGACTGTGACCTTGACCTACTGACCTAATTTCTCGTTTTTTAAGATACAGTCTTAAAATTTGGATGACATGTACAGTTTTGCACCCCGATCTTAAAACTGACTTTCAGTGACCATTAATGTTACCTACGGACCTACTATCCTTATATTTTAACATCAGTTTGCCATTTGAAACGGGTGGCTCATTTTACTCAGGTGAGCGTTTCAGGGTCATCATGACCCTCTTGTTTGACCTTGACTGCACAATAGCAGCTTCATTTATGATTTGATTTGAACCAAACTTGCACACAACTTATATCACCACAAGATCATGGTTCCTTTCTTGAAATGGCCAGATTCCATTATGGGTTCCCGAGTTATGGCCCCTGATAGGGCCAGAATTAGCTATTTTGACCTTGTCTGCACAATAGCAGCTTCATTTATGATTTGAATTTAATCAAACTTGCACAAAACTTGTGTCACCATATGGTCTTGGTTCCTTTTTTGAACCGGCCAGATCTCATTATGGGTTCCAGAGTTATGGCCCCTGAAAGGACCAAAATTAGCTATTTTGACCTTGTCTGCACAATAGCAGCTTCATTTATGATTTGATTTTAACCAAACTTGCACACAACTTGTATCACTTTAAGATCTTGATTCCTTTTTATATGCCCGAAGGGACATAATATTATGTTATCGCCTCGATGTCCATCTGTCTGTATGTCTGTTGGTTAGCAATTTCCTTTCCGCTCTGTAACTCTTGGACCCCTTGAAGGATTTCAAAGAAACCTGACACAAATGTTCACCTCATCGAAACGACGTGCAGAGTGCATATTTCGGATGGCTCACTTCAAGGTCAAGGTCACACTTAGAGGTTATAGGTCATATGACTTTGTTTGGTGTGTATATTGCTCTGCATTTGCGTCGATTGCAGTGCTCTTGTTTTTATTTGGCAGATCCTTGTTTTGTTGACTTACAATAATTTTTTTGTTGAAGTACTTCCCTTTTATGTTACTATAAATAGCTTATTTAGTTACTTTTTTATTATTGGCCGTAGGGAAAAACCGAGACCACTTTTCTGTGGTACAACATGGATGGTACCTCCAATTTTTAGGTGTATTTTGACATATCTGTACCTTGTAAGAATTTTTTTTCTTTTTGGTTAAATCCTTCCCTTTGTTGTTCCTGTCCTTTGGACTTAGATATTTTTTCTGAGGACTTAGATTTATTTTTGATTTCTGCCCTTTGTTGTTCCTTTCCCTTGGGCTTCATCAGTCAAAATTTTGCTCCTATCCTCCTCTGATGTAATCCTTCAGGCATGAAACTACTGGCCTAATTTGAAAATAATATTATTTGAAGTAATTTTAAGAAAATTTCAGCTATATGTTCTCATAGACCATTTTGATTGATCTTGATTTATGGACCTTCTTGTCCTTAAGTGCAATGATAACAGGTGAGCGATATAGGGCCATTTTGGCCCTCTTGTTACTAATAGAATTTCCAGTTCAAGTTGCAATGCACTTTTGCTGTATCTCCAGTATTACTAAATAGATTTGATTATAACTTAAAATTGTTGTTCAGAATTATTAGCCGCATGATATGACACATGGTGCATTACTTTTGCAGAAGTTTTCCAGGAGTAATGTTCCTTTTATACTGATTTAATTTTTTGAGACTTAAGCTATCTTCATTCAGATTTGAGTCATTAAACACCAGCTTCCTCAGATGTACCCAATTTTACTACCCAGCATCAAAATAGTCGAGCGCACTGTCTCCTGTGACAGCCCTTGTTTGTTCTGAAATGAAATTTGACCTTGAATTTGACCTAGTGACCTACTTTCACATTTCTCAAGCTACAGCCTTCAAATTTGGACCACATGTATAATTTTGTGTACCGAAATGAACTTTGACCTTGATCTTTACATAGTAACCTACTTTCACATTTCTGTAGCTACAGCCTTCAAATTTAGACCACAGGCATAGGTTTGTATATCGATATAAACTCTGACTTTGACATTGACCTAGTGACCTACTTTCACATTTTTGAAGGTTCAGGCTTCAAATTGGACCACATACATAGTTTTATGTTCCGAAATGAAAACCTTGATTTTGACCTAGTGACCTACTTTCATATTTTTCAAGCTACAGCCTTCAAATTTGGACCACATGCATAGTTTTGTGTTCCAAAATGAACTTTTACCTTGAGATTGACCTAGTGACCTACTGTTTTAATATTTCTCAAGCTACAGGCTTCAAATTTGGACCACATGCATATTTTGTGTTCTGCATTGAAATTTGACCTTGATTTTTACCTAGGACCTATTTTCACATTTCTCAAGCTACAGGTTTCAAATTTGAAGCACATGCATAGTTTTTTGTACCGAAATGAACTTTGACCTTGATTTTGACCTTGAGTTAGTCTTGAAATTTGGAACATTCAAAAATGGCTAATGGTGGGTGCCAAGATCACTCTATGATCTCTTGTTCATTTGAAGTGCACGAAACTTTGTCATAATGTTTGTCAGCATGAAATCTCTGATGAATTTTTATCTGAGTCGCGTGGGGTAAAAAGTAGGTCACCAGGTCAAATAAAGACTAAGCTTGTTTACACTCTAGGGGGCCACATGAGCCAAAGGCTCATGGTGAGCTTTTGTGACCGTTCAAAATCCGTAGTTCGTCGTGTGTCCGTCAACATTTTCTAAAAAAATCTTCTTCTTGAAAATCATTAGGAAGAATTACACCATACTTCACAGGAATGATCTTTGGGTGGCCCCCTTTCAAAAATATTCAAAGAATTGAATTCCATGCAGAACTCTGGTTGCCATGGTAACCAAAAGGAAAAACTTTAAAAATCTTCTTGTCCAAAACCGCAAGGCCTAGAGCCTTGATATTTGACATGTGACATCATCTAATGATCCTCTATGAAGATTGTTCAAATTGTGCCCCTGGGGTGAAAAGAGGCCCCGCCACAGGGGTCTCAAGTTTTACTTAGACTTATATAGGAAAAAACTACTGCAAGGCCGAGGCTTTTGATATTTGGTATGTCGCATTGCCTTGTGGTCCTCTACCAAAATTGTTCAAATTATTACCCTGGGATGAAAAGAAGCCCTGCCCCGGGGGGTCTCAAGTTTTACATAGACTTATATAGGAAAAAAAAATAAAAATCTTCTTGCCTGAAACTGCAAGGCATAGCCTTTTGATATTTGGTATGTAGCCTTGCCCAGTGTTCCTCTACCAAAATTGTTCAAATTATGCCCCTGGGGTGAAAAGAGGCCCTGCCCTGGGGGTCCCAAGTTTAACATAGATTTATATAGGAAAAAAAAAATTTTGTTTGAAAGTTCAAGGCCTAGGCCTTTGATATTTGGTGTGTAGCATTGCCTAGTGGATCTCTAACAAGATTGTTCAAATCATGCCTCTGGGTTGAAAAGAGGCCTGCCCTGGGGCTCACTTGTTATATGATTTATGTAGGAAAAAATACTTAAAAAATTATCAGACCATATTTCTTAGTCTGTTTAATTATAATTACCTGATGACTGCAAGTGATTAGGGGGTCACCTCACTGTGACCTTGACCTACTGACCTACTTTCTTGTTTTAAGCTCACCTGAGCAATACTCAGGTGAGTTTTTGTGATCGCTCGATGTCCGGCGTCTGTATGTCGTCTGTCTGTCTGTCAACATTTAGCTTGCCAGTAGGTAGAGCGTTGGTCTACGGATCGCGGGGTCGTGAGTTCGATCCTCGGGCTGGGCGTATGTTCTCCGTGACTATTTGATAAACAACATTGTGTCTGAAATCATTAGTCCTCCACCTCTGATTCATGTGGGGAAATTGGCAGTTTCTTGCGGAGAACAGGTCTGTACTGGTACAGAATCCAGGAACAATGGTTAGGTTAACTGCCCGCCGTTACATGACTGAAACACTGTTGAAAAACGGCATTAAACCCAAAACAAACAAACAAACAAACATTTAGCTTGTGTATGCGATAGAGGCTGTATTTTTCAACTGATCTTCATGAAATTGTGTCAGAATGATTACCTTGATGAAATCTAGGCCAGGTTTGAAAATGGGTCATGTGGGGTCAAAAACTAGGTCACTAGGTCAAATAAAAAAAATCCTTGTGTATGGATAGAGGCTGTATTTTTCAATTATCTTCAATAATTTTGGTCAGAATGATTAACTTGATGAAATCTAGGCCATGTTCGAAAATGGGTCTTCTGGGGTCAAAAAGTAGGTCACTATGTCAATTCAAAGAAAAACCTTGTGTATGCGATAGAGGCTGTATTTTTCAACTGATCTTCATGAAATTTGGTCAGAATGATTTCCTTGATAAAATATGGGCCAGATTTGAAAATGGGTCATCTGGGGTCAAAAACTAGGTCACTAGGTCAAATCAAAGAATAACCTTGTGTATGCAATAGAGGCTGTAATTTTCAATTGATCTTCATGAAATTTGGTCAGAATGATTGCCTTGATAAACTCTAGGTCAGTTTGAATATGGGTCTTCTGAGGTCAAAAACTAGGTCACTAGGTCAAATTATAGAAAAGTCTTGTGTATGTGATAGAGACTGTATTTTTCAATTGATTTTCATGAAATTTGTTCAGAATTATTGCCTTGATGAAATTTAGGTCGAGTTTGAATATGTGTCTTTTGGGGTCAAAAAGTAGGTCACTAGGTCAAATCAAAGAAAAACTTTGTGTATGCAATAGAGGCTGTATTTCTCAATTGATCTTCATGAAATTTGGTTAGAATGATTGCCTTGATGGGATCTAGGTCAGCTTGCAATATGGGTCATCTGGGATGAAAAACTAGGTCACTAGGTTAAATCAAAGAAAAATCTTGTGTATGCGATAGAGGCAGTATTTTTCAGTTGATCTTCATAAAATTATGTCAGACTGATTGCCTTGATGAAATCTAGGTCGAGTTTGAATATGGGTCATCTGAGATCAAAAACTAGGTCACTAGGTCAAATCAAAGAAAAACCTTGTGTATGCGATACTGTATTTTTCAATTGGTCTACATGAAATTTGGTCCATCCCCAGCTTTTATTATATTTGACTGGCTTATCATATTAGGTTGTCCCCCTTGAAAATTATCCGATAGTCAATATTGGTTTCCCTGCTGATATTACTTTGAGCAATAGATTATATAGGAAATTTATTTTCAGTGATTAATTTCAAATATGCCTTTTGGTTTGTGAATATTATAGCAGATATGACAGTATACATTAGTTTCTTCTCTTCATTTTAATGTGAAAATATTTATTCTAACTGAACATCTTTTTGCTTCCAATTTTCTAAAAAACTCTTCTTGAAAACCACTGGGCAGAATTACACCAAACTTTACAGGAATGATCCTCGGGTTGCCCCCTTTCAAAATTTTTCAAAGAATTCATTTCCATGCAGAACTCTGGTTGCCATGGCAATCAAAATGAAAAAATCTTCTTGTCCAAAACCGCAAGGCGTAGAGCCTTGATATTTGGCATGTGACATCATCTAATAGTCCTCTATGAAGATTGTTCAAATTGTGCCCCCTGGGTGAAAAGAGGCCCCACCCCGGGGGTCACAAATTTTACATAGACTTATATGGGCGGCGGTAACCGCCAAATTAAGTAAATATACAATCCATTTATAAACAAGTCAGTCAGTGCAGTGCATTTCAAAGCAGTCTAGTCTAAATCTCCATCCCGTCCAATATATTTGCATTCAACGCATTGTATTTTGAAACCATTTAATGCAAAACTTCATTCCATCTATTTAAACATGGAATGATGCATTGAAAAACTTGTTACGATGCACCATACTATGAAATCATCCAACAAAACATGATACCATGCAGCTCAGTGTGAAGCCGTTTAACACAACTTGAGTACGTGCAGTGTAAATGAAATGATTTATTACAACTTGACGCCGTCTAATGTATATTGAAACCGTGTTGTGTAATTAAGAGCCGTGTATAAAAACTTGATGCCATGCAGTCCAATGTGAAGACGATTAACGAAACACGAGTTCGTGCAGTGTAAAATGAAACGATTCATTAAAGCTTGGCGCCGTCTAATGCATACTGAAACAGTGTTGTGTGATTTGGAGCAGTGTATCAAAATTTGATGCCATGCAGCCAAATGTGAAGCCGTTTAACGAAACACAAGTATGTGCATTGTAAAAGGTTAATACGACTATCCTTTCCTAAGTTTGACCTATTATAAATATAGATTCTGGATCAGTTTTATATAAAAAATATCTTAAAATTTGTCCTAAAACCGACATTGTGGTAAAATTCTAACATTTAATTTTACACAGCTTAATGTTTGTTTGTTTGTTTTTTCGGGGATGGGTGGGGGCGGAAGATTTTATGCCGTTTCTAATCAGTATTTCATTCAAGTCCTGGATTTCATACAAGTATTTACTGCCGTTTCTAAACAGTATTTCACTTAAGTCCTGGATTTCATACAAGTATTAACTTTATCTCCACAAGTATAAGCTACGCTCGCTCGGTTCACAATTCCCCTTAAGGTCGTATGAAATCCAGGAAACTGACTGTCCAACTTAAATGAAATACTGTTTAAAAATGGCATAAGATCTGCTGCCCCCTCCCCCTCCATCCCCGTAAAAAACACCATTGCACTGTACAGTGAAGTACATGTAATTTTGACATACTGTCTAAAAACATAAACATGTAAACATTTATTTTATATAATTGATAATTAACTCGGGCGATTTTTAGTGTTTGTTAATTTTGTCATTATTATTTCTATTACTGAGTCTGTTTCACGAAGCATACTTCTGACAAAGCTTAAACTAAGAAGAAAAATGTTTCTCGAAAGTAAGGTCCCTTTTTATGCCCCCACTTTGGGGGGGGGGGGGGGGGCATATAGATTTGCTCTTGTCCGTCCGTCTGTCCGTCCTTCTGAAAATGTTGTGTCGCGCGTAGCTCTGAAAGTATTTGACGTAGAGTCACAAAACTTTACAGGAATGTTGGTCAGCATATGTAGTTGTGCACCTGGGGTTTCGCGTCCGGATTCATTCAGTCATGTAGAAGTTATGGCCCCTGACTTTGTAAAAATTGGTCATTTTAATGTTGTGTCGTGCCTACCTCCAAAAGTATATGACCTAGAGTCACAAAACTTTACAGGCATGTTGGTCAGCATGTGTAGTTGTGCACCTGGGGTTTGCGCGTCCGGATTCATCCAGTCATGTAGGAGTTATGGCCCCTGACTTAGTGAAAACTTGGTCATTTTAATGTTGTGTCGCGCATAGCCCCAAAAGTATTTGACCTAGAATCACCAAAGTTTACAGGAATGTTGGTCAGCATGTGTAGTTGTGCACCTGGGGTTTCGCATCCGGATTCATTCAGTATTGTAGGAGTTCTGGCCCCTGCCTAATGTCATGTAGTGGGGGCATCTGTGTCCCATGGACACATTTCTAGTAAATATTAAGATAAATCGCAGGAACAGTGTAAAATTATGTTAGAATTTTACCACAATGTCGATTGTAGGACAAATTTAAAGATATTTTTATATAAAACTGATCCAGAATCTATATTTATAACAGGTCAAACTTATGAACTGATAGTCGTATTAACCTTTTACAATGCACGTTCTTGTATTTCGTCAAACGGCTTCACATTTGGCTGCATTGCATCAAATTTTGATATGCCGCTCCAAATCACACAACACGGTTTCAGTATACATTAGACGGCGCCAAGCTTTAATGAATCGTTTCATTTTACACTGCACGAACTCATGTTGCATTAAACATCTTCACATTGGACTGCATGGCATCAAGTTTTTATACACGGCTCTTAATTACACAACATGGTTTCAATATGCATTAGACGGCGTCAAGTTGTAATAAATCATTTCATTTTACACTGCATGTACTCAAGTTGTGTTAAACGGCTTCACATTGAGCTGCATGGTATCATGTTTTGTTGGATGATTTCATAGTACGGTGCATCGCAATAAGTTTTGCAATGCATCGTTCCATGTTTAAATAGATGGAATGAAGTTTTGCATTAAATGGTTTCAAAATACAATGCCTTGAATGCAAATATATTGGATGGGATGGAGTTTTAGACTAGACGGCTTTGAAATGCACTGCACTGACTGACTTGTTTATGAATGGATTGTATATTTACTAATTTTGGCGGTTACCGCTGCCCATAGACTAATATAGGAAAAATCTTTAAAAATCTTCTTGTCTAAAACCACATGACTGAGGCCTTTGATGTTTGCTATGTAGCATTGCCTTGTGATCCTCTACCAAAATTATTCAAATCATAACCCTGGGGTGAAAAGAGGCCCTGCCCCGGGTGGTCTCAAGGTTTACATAGACTACTTATATAGGAAAAATCTTTAAAAATCTTCTTGCCTGAAACTGCAAGGCCTAGGCTTTTGATATTTGGTATGTAGCATTGCCTAGTGGATCTCTAACAAGATTTTTAGCTCATCTGATTTTTTGAAAAAAAATGATGAGTTATTGTCATCACTTGAGCGGTTGTCGGCGTCGGCGTCGGCGTCTGCGTCGGCGTTGCTTGGTTAAGTTTTATGTTTAGGTCAGCTTTTCTCCTAAACTATCAAAGCTATTGCTTTGAAACTTGGAATACTTGTTCACCATCATAAGTTGACCCTGTATAGCAAGAAACATAACTCCATCTTGCATTTTGCAAGATTTATGGCCCCTTTTGTACTTAGAAAATATCAGATTTCTTGGTTAAGTTTTATGTTTAGGTCAACTTTTCTCCTACACTATCAAAGCTATTGCTTTGAAACTTGGAATACTTGTTCACCATCATAAGCAGACCCTGTACATCAAGAAACATAACTCCATCTTGCTTTTTGCAAGAATTATTGCCCCTTTTGGACTTAGAATATCAGTTTTCTTGGTTAAATTTTATGTTTAGGTCAACTTTTATCCTAAACTATCAAAGCTATTGCTTTAAAACTTGCAACACTTGTTCACCATCATAAGCTGACCCTGTACAGCAAGAAACATAACTCCATCCTGCTTTTTGCAAGAATGATGGCCCCTTTTGGACTTAGAAAATATCAGATTTCTTGGTTAAGTTTTATGTTTAGGTCAACTTTTTCTCTTAAACCATCAAAGCTATTGCTTTAAAACTTGCAACTGTTGTTCACCATCATAAGCTGACCCTGTACAGCAAGCAACATAACTCCATCCTGCTTTTTGCAATAATTATTGCCCCTTTTGGACTTAGAAAAATCATTTTCTTGGTTGAATATTATGTTTAAGTCAACTTTTCTCATAAACTATCAAAGCTATTGCTTTAAAACTTGCAACAGTTTTTCACCATCATAAGTGGACACTGTACATCAAGAAACATAACTCTATCCTGCTTTTTGCAAGAATGATGGCCCTTTTTAGACTTAGAAAATCATGGGTAGGACAATATTTCTATTATACAAAAAAAATCAGATGAGCGTCAGCACCCGCAAGGCGGTGCTCTTGTTAAAATTATGCCCCTGGGGCGAAAAGAGGCACCGCCCAGGGGTCACTTGTTATATGAGTTATATAGTAATAAATACTTTAAAAATTATGAGATCATATTTCCTAGACTGTTTAATTATAATACCTGATGACCCCAAGTGATTAGGGATCACTTGACTGTGACCTTGACCTACTGACCTACTTTCTTGTTTTTGTAGATACAGCCTTGAAATTTGGATAATATGTACAGTTTTGCACACAGATCTTAATGCTGACTTTCAATGACCATGAATATGACCTACTGACCTACTTTCTAATATTTTAGCATCAGTTTGCCATTTTAAACATGTGACTCATATTACTCAGGTGAGCGATTCAGGGTCATCATGACCCTCATGTTTGTGCATCTTTGTACATTTTCCCCTGTACAATATACTGATGCAATGTATTATATTTTCAATACCCCTGCCCACCCGGCTGTACATATTCCAGAGCAACTGTGTAAAAATTGCGGACAAATGCAAAACAAAGTACCTACTTTCCATGGAATAGTCCGGAAAAGTCATCTGTTATATAACATGTCCAGAGTGATTGCAAATGTTTTCCACGGACATCTCTGGAAATTACTCTGGACATCTATCAAAATGTTCATGGAATATTCACCGACACTGCGGAAATGTAGCACTTTGAAAAAATTCTGGTCATTTCACTCTGGAAAATAACTCGTCATTTTCTAAGGGATTTTAAACACACCAGAAAACAATTAGCATCAGACTGGGAATACCATGTGATCAAGCTCAGCTAATTAGATGAACTGATCTTACAGAGGAATTTTCAAAATGTGTAACTGGAAGCCTGATGTTAACAAGTTGTGTAAAAATTAGTGAAACTTTATTATGTAAGGTAATTCAGTTCAAAGTTAATATTGAGGGTTCTAGAAATTGCTCAAGTAAGTTTGTTTACATAATTGACCAATGAAACAATCCATACATTTATAATTATGCTAATTAACACATGCATGTAAATTTGTACATCAGTCATTATAAAGCACAAAACAATGAATGCTGAAGTATAACCAAAAGCTTCACAAAGATTTTATAAATAATATGCATATATGAAAACAGATATCTTTTAAGGTACTTTCTTTGAATGATTTCATCATTTTTTTAGTGTAACTGATTTTTGTTCGAAACTATGTATATGCTTAAAAAATGTTCTGATTGGTCACTTTTAACTGGCAAAGATTCATTTCCTTGTTATATATATCATAATGTAGTGTTTGCAGAAACTGCAAAAGTGATAACATGCAATAAAATCATATTGCTTGTACTGAAGTGTTATTGCTCACTATACATGTACTGCAAAAAAGTCTATAAATCACATTTATTGCTATTGAATAATACTGTCAGCAGAACTAATCCTGGACGACTGCGGAATGACTCTGGAAAATTGTTCACGGACGTCCATGGAATCACTCCGGAAAATTGTCCATGGAAAGTTCTCCGGAAATCCCTGGACATTTTTCTACAGTTTTCCGCAGTATACCATATCAAGCTCCGGAAAGTTTGTCCGATTACTCCAGAGTCTGTCTTTGAATTTCCATGGAAGTCCGGACTCTGGAGTATTCGGACAAAATTTCCGGAGCTTGATATGGAATACTGCGGAAAACTGCGGGAAATTGTCCAGGGATTTCCGGAGAACTTTCCATGGACAATTTTCCGGAGTGATTTCACGGACATCCGTGAAAAATTTTCCGGAGTTATTCCGCAGTCGTCCAGGAAGTTCTGCTGACAGTATTATTCAATAGCAATAAATGTGATTTATAGACTCTTTTGCAGTACCGTAAAAACTTGAATATATGACGCAGTTTTTTTACGATTTTTTTTCATTTTCTTAAAGGGATGCGTAATATATACCAAGGTAGAGCTTCAAACATTTTTTTCCAGCTTGAAAACTCGAAAATATCAGCGAAAATCCGACAATTTTGTCAACTGTCATGTGTTTACATTTTGGGCCGTGCATTTTTAACCTCCTGTTGAAGAGCGATTTATTGGGCGGGTCTAAAAACAACCTGTGATGGTATACGGTAAAGTTGATTTTATTTGTGACTTTAAATTTTTTGTATTTGTAAATTTAATTAATAAGTATCGTGCATATCTAGAGCACCGGATAATGTGTCAGTTTAATAATTAGGCAAAATACAAAAGTTCGCGGTTCCGGGTTGTTGGTGTTTGACCGTTAAAATCATTATCTTTCAAGGATGCTCAAATAAATTACAATTAAAACAGATCATTTGTTATTTCTTTATTTCCAGCATATTATTACTGATCAATATAGCAGCTCGTACATTGTTAAACAAACACCCTAATTAGCCGCGATTTTCTCGTTTGATGTGCCCATAATTATGACAAGTTTGTTCGCACGTCTGTTAAAGTGCTAAGGTGTTGACAGCTTGAGAAAGTTCTCAAATACTTTAGAAAGAATTTGTCGGTCAGTTATTGTCACTGTTGTTGTAAACCCATTAATCATGCAATTGTGATTTTCACGAGAAATCGTATTTACGCATGCCGCTAATGGCCGATTTCGACTTTGGTAAACAACGTTTTCGACTGATTTTTCGGTGCGTGATATATTCCAATGTAAGCATTTTTCCCAAGATTTTGATACAAGATCGGGGGTGCGTCATATACATGCTAGCGTGATATATTCAAGTTTTTACGGTACATGTATAGTGAGCAATAACACTTCAGTACAAGCAATATGATTTTATTCATGTGATCACTTTTGCAGTTTCAAACACTATATGATATATATGAACAAGGAAAATGAATCTTTGCCAGTTAAAAGTGACTGATTAGAATATTTTTTAAGCATATACATAGTTTCAAACAACGATTGGTTACACTTAAATAATGATGAAATCATTCAAAGAAAGTACTTAAAGATATCTGTTTTCATATATGCATATTATTTATAAAATCTGAAGCCTTTGGTTATACTTTAGCATTCATTGTTTTATACTATATAATGACTGATGTACAAATATACATGCATGTGTTAATTAGCATAATTACAAATGTATGTATTATTTCATTGGTCAATTATGTAAACAAACTTACTTGAGCAATTTCTAGAATCCTCAGTATGAACTTTGAACTGAATTACCTCACATAATAAAGTTTCACTAATTTTTACACAACTTGTTAACATCAGACTTCCAGTTACACATTTTGAAAATTCCTCTGTAAGATCAGTTCATCTAATTGGCTGAGCTTGATCACATTGTATTCCCAGTCTGATGCTAATTGTTTTCTGATGTGTTTAAAATCCCTTAGAAAATGACAGAGTTATTTTCCAGAGTGAAATGACCAGAATTTTTTCAAAGTGCTACATTTCCGCAGTGTCGGTGAATATTCCATGAACATTTTGATAGATGTCCAGAGTAATTTCCAGAGATGTCCGTGGAAAACATTTGCAATCACTCTGGACATGTTATATAACAGGTGACTTTTCCGTACTATTCCATGGAAAGTACCTACTTTCCATGGAAGTTTTGAATTTGTCCACAATTTTTCCACAGTTACTCTGGAATATGTACAGCCGGGTGTTCCTCTGACAATAATGTACCGCCTCGGTAGCCTAGTGGTAGAGCGTCCGCTTTGAGAGCGGGAGGTTATGGGTTCGATCTCTGGCCGCGTCATACCAAAGACGTAAAAAATGGTACTAGCAGCTTCCTCGCTTGGCACTCAGCATTAAGAGGATAGTGCTAGGACTGGTCAGCCCGGTGTCAGTATAATGTTACTGGGTGGGATATCATGCCCGTGCCTACGGCTTGATATTCCAGTGAGGCAGCACTATAAAGTTGGGCATTGTGCTCACTGCTACAAGTAGACACCATCATTTATATGACTGAAAAACTGTTGAAAAAGATGTTAAACCCGAACACATACACACACACTGCTGTCTGGGGGTATTCATCACCGTTAGTGATAGGTCTTGTTCAATCTAGGTTTATACAGTACAACCCTACATCACTAGAAAAATCCTTCAAGTATGATTTGCTGACAGAACATGACCTTGGTGTCACCATAGATCTCATCAATCCAGAAACCTACAAGATTAATCCAAATGGTAAGTTTGATTAATGCGTAAAATATATTTGATTTCATGTACAGTGTAACTGCCCAAAACCAATCAACCTTGGTTTAGGGTATTTGGAAGTTCGGTGTGATATGGAAAAGCACAACTGAATACAATAAGCTGTTCTTAGTGGTTTTGAGCAATTTATGACTCACTAATTAGACCCCTACCAGTCCCAGTGTGCCCATACCACGTGACTTTGACGTCATTTTATGTCTAATACGGCAAGCTGAACTCCGTTGCTTCGATTCTTCAAAGCAGCGTAAGTTTTTTATTTCTTGATCAAATATGACCAAATAAAGCGCAGGCTACGGTAAAAAGTGAGTACTACACTCACAAGCAATGGTTTTGATGAACAGATATATAGTTTTAGCCTGAAAACGGGAAAACTGTTTTGTTTAGTGAAAATCTGCATGCTAAGACGGCAAGCAAGTCCCCTTTTTGACAGAAAAACGGATGATTATGGACACCAAAGGTGTCGTACGTATCACCGATTCACAGGGATTTGATGCCAGCTCTGTAGGAGACCAAAGTTTATAAAAAATGTAGCAGAATTATTGATGAACTGTAGAAAATGCAAAATATGCTAAGACAGCAAGCCCGCTAATACGGCAAGTCATTTTCATGAAAATATCGTCTATGAAGTCGCACTTCTTTCTAAACCGTCATTTGATGTTTATCTAGAGTAGATCACTCTACTTCTTGTCAAAGCTACATGAAAAGGTCAAAGAATCGTTATGTAAGTCAAGTCACAAAGTGTTCTTGCAAGGTTTCTGCTGATTTTGCAGACAAACCCTTAGGATGTTGAACATTTGACAATCGCCCAACCACAACCCCAATTAACACACACCTTTAAAACTTTTTTTCATTATCGCTGTATATCCCGAAGTAGATATTTATCATTAACAGAGGTAAACGTGTCCAAGCTAGTTGTCAGAGCTTTAAATACATACAATCTGATAAAAAGGTTGAAAATCATCGCGTGTTTTATTCTTTTTGTAACTTTCCCAAAGATTTCTTGGTTTCTTCAATGCAGAAAAAATATGTATTGTTTTTTTCACAATGAAAATCATGATAGTACTGGATTTTTACTGCTTTCAACAGAAAACGCGATAATTTTTGTGTCAAAAATTTCTCTCCATTTACAAACAAACTGTGGCTTTCCCTCTATGATGAAAATACCCTAGGTGAGGTGAATGCTGGTGCCTGCTGGTTCTTGCGTTCACTGTGAGACGAAAGCTGGAAGCTACGTTATTATGTAGAATATATATTCTAAAAGAATAAATACTTGAAAATCAAACTGCAAATAATAATAATAATAATAATAAAGAAAAAAAGAACGACACGGTTTTAGGCTATTGGTTGTTAATCGTAATAGCTAGGGTAAATGTGCACCCCTCAAAAAACAAAACAAAATAAATAAGTAAATAAACAACACTTAACTGCAGGACCATTTCATTAAGAAATAAATGGACGGTAGATTTTACTTGTGTTTAATGTTTTTCAGTATGATGGCTTCATCCGCGGAAAAAAACAGCGTATATAATATTATGTGCTCAGTGTGGGAACGATTATCAGCACAAGAGGAACACAACCTTTCACGTGCTGTGGCAACGGTTTCTCAAGCAGTTGGCTCCTACAAAGGCATAGGTATAGTTTTCTGTAGTTGTAAATTCAAAAATATTAGAAATAAGTATACCCAATGTGAGTTTTGAATTTTTCAATGTCCGCTATCTAGTTGCATCAAATTGTATGTATCAAACTAAAATAAATAAATGATTAATTATAATTTATTATGCCATTTGAACTATTGTAACAAATGTTTTATTCTAACTTGCTCAAATTAAATCACTAACACCGGAAGTTGGAAATCACTGCTTAGTGTATGTACAAAAAACTAACAATTAAAGTCAAGCAGAATAAGCCGCACAAAAAGTTGTAACTGGGTTCCGAACGATAAAAGGAAAGACAAGCCCAATAATATTTACTTAGGACATCATTAATAAAGCGATTAGTGCTTTTTTGCACACCCTCCTTCCACAAATATACATTAATTTTGAAGTATTTAATCCATAGGTGCACCGCACATGGCGATACCAAAAACCACATATGCTCAACTTGCGGAAAAGAGTTTAGCACAAGGTACGGCGAGGTACAGCACGAGGCCAATGAAAGTGACAAGAATTTATTGTGTGATGTTTGGGGTCACAATATCACAAGGATGGCTGAGTTGATAGCTGCAACTGATTGTGCTGACTTTATATTTGTTTCAAACTGCATTTATTGTGGTATTCAAAATGATAACAAATGTTTGTGTTCTTTTTCTGTTTTTAAATTCATTTTATAATTTAAAAAAACTTTTCAAATTACAATAACTAATTTGACATTTTTATGTGTTTCTTTTCTATTTAAGACAAATGTCAAGAACTTTCATTATATACAACATTATACATAAAAGTAAGTATTGCAGTCCAGTAAGATATGTCAAACCCACGTCAGAATAGAATAGTTGCATGAAAATCACATATAAAATTGTTCTCTTGACAAATTTCCCTGTTTTGCCCATCTGAAAATATTTTAAGATTCTTTCACTACTTGTAGGTGCAGATGGGAGTATCCAGTCTCGATGGTAACTGTTCCGGCTGTAACGCGGCTCAGCCGAGTTATCACGTAAACAGTTTCCCGAGAGTCGGCTATTCCCATCTGCACCTACAGCCAGTGACAGAATCTTTTTCTTGCATACCAGACGGGGATTTCTGGTATTTTTATCAGTGCTGGATAAATCCATCTTATACCCCGGGGTGTAAGATGTTATACGTATTACGGACTACATATATGTTGAAGATTTATGTAGTAATTTATATTTAATTCCATAAAACGGAATAAAAATCAAATACCTTGACAATTCCAATTTGTTCCTGATTGTCTAGATTAAAAAAAACCAACTTTATTTTATCAAAAAGTCATAACGTTACGCTGCAACCGATAACAATACCGGAACTAAACATTGTTGTGTGTCTTTGAAATGTCAACATGTTTTGATCATAAACTTCCTCTGACAAATTTTCAATAACAGAAGGTACTAGTTTAGTTAATTCTTCAATTTCAGTCTGTAAGTAGATTAATATCTGGTTCAGATAGCAATAGCACAGTAACAATATCATCAAAGCTTCCCCGTTCAAATTTCGATTTAGGACTGTAAAGTGAACATCAAACTTTTTGGCACTTTGTGATTTTGGTGGCATCTCAATTTTCTTTCCCTTTGGTGTCATTGCTTTTGAAGGCGATTTTTGAACAGTTTCCTTAATTTTTTAACAGATGGATTTTGGAAAAACAGGCGTAAAATATTTTATTGAATGATTTCATCTTTGGTTCGTATCCATGAGAAGGCTGTGCTGATCTGCTGCTGGCATCTTATCTTTATTGTCTTTCCACAAGGCTTTTCAAGTTTAAGTTTACTTTTTGTCGACCTCATCTTTCTGAAAATAAAAAAAGTAGCATATACAGTATATATTTTTCATTTTATTACATATGCTGCATGGAGAACATCTTGGAATTGCCAGATTGAAATGAAAAACTATGAAGAGTTTCAAAATAATTTCAAAATACCCTACACTAACAGTCACAAGATAGTTGATCCCTCAGCGTGACCTTGACCTAGAACCAATATTACTAGAACAATGCAGTGACCATCCTGTTCCAAGTGTATCTCAGTTATTCATGTGATTCATTAGGATGTCATATAACTCTGAAACCTTGATTCTGAAACGTCTTGCCAAGTTCAAAAGTTTTAAAGATTGAATGTGAAAATAAAGTACTCGGAGGGGCAGATTTTTTCCTCAGATGTGAATAGGTTTTAATCAAGCTGAAGCGACCATTAAAATATAAATTTCATATTTGTGTTATGCTTCCGGGTCATGACGAAGAGGTAAACATTCAGCTCACGATTATTTGTAAAAACCATTCTTATAACCTTTTCAACGTCCTTATCCCCGCACTAGTGATTCTAGGAGCTGATAAATGAATGTCACTGAAGTTTCATATAAGTGTTTATTTCACAAGCAATTATTAAGCATAGTCATTGTAAAAGTAACTTTTTCTTATATCAAATCTGATCTTGTGACCCTGACATGATCTTGATGAGGTGAACATATTACCCAAGTTTTGTGAAAATCCTACTAGGGGTTAGGACATATGAACCAAACAAGAAATAAGTCCAAATCTTCAAAATGACCTCGTGATCTTGAATCATTAAACTGAAACACAGGTTTTGCACAGTATCTGGATGAGATAAATATCAGACCCAAACTTGATAACAATTCAGCATGGCGCTTAGAACATAAGGACTACACACAAAATTAAGTCTCAAACTTTCAAAGTGACCTAGCTTAACTTTGGTCGGATACGGCTGAAACATGAGTTCTTCACACAGCCATGGTGTGGTGAACATTTGAACCATGTTTGATGGAAATCCAACAGGACGTTTTAGAGACATCTCTGTCTCCTGTTACCACGGCTGGGTATAAAGTTGAATCCAGCTTAAGTTTGTGCAACAAGATATCTTTTATAAAAATGACTTGCCGTATTTGTGGGCTTGCCGTCTTAGCATATTTTGCATTTTCTACAGTTCATCAATAATTCTGCTACATTTTTAGCTCACCTGAGCACGAAGTGCTCAAAAGTGAGCTTTAGTGATCGCCCTGTGTCCGTCAGTCGTCCGTCCGTCGTCAGTCCGTCGTCAACAATTTGACTGTTAACACTGTAGAGGTCACAATTTGAGCCCAAATTTAATAAAACTTGGTTAGAATGTTACCCTCAATAAAATCTTGGACCAGTTCGATATTGGGTCATCTGGGGTCAAAAACTAGGTCACCAGGTCAAATCAAAGGAAAAGCTTGTTAACACTCTAGAGGTCACAATTTTGACCCAATCTTAATGAAACTTAGTCAGAATGTTACCCTCAATAAAATCTTGGACGAATTCGATATTGGGTCATCTGGAGTCAAAAACTAGGTCACCAGGTCAAATCGAAGGAAAAGCTTGTTAACACTCTAGAGGTCACATTTTTGGCCCAATCTTAATGAAACTTGGTCAGAATGTTACCTTCAATAAAATCTTGGACGAGTTCAATATTGGGTCATCTGGGCTCAAAAACTAGGTCACCAGGTCAAATCGAAGGAAAAGCTTGTTAACACTCTAGAGGTCACAATTTTGGCCCAATCTTAATGAAACTTAGTCAGAATGTTACCCTCAATAAAATCTTGGACGAATTCGATATTGGGTCATCTGGAGTAAAAAACTAGGTCACCAGGTCAAATCGAAGGAAAGCTAATTAACAATCTAGAGGTCACATTTTTGGCCCAATCTTAATGAAACTTAGTCAGAATGTTTCCCTCAATAAAATCTTGGGCGATTTCGATATTGGGTCATCCAGGATAAAAGACTAGGTCACCAGGTCAAATCAAAGGAAAAGCTTATTAACACTGTAGAGGCCAGATTTATGACTATATCTTCATGAAACTTGGTCAGAATGTTAATCTTGATGATCTCAAGATCCAGTTTGAATCTGGGTCATGTAGGATTAAAAACTAGGTCACCAGGTCAAATCAAAGGAAAAGCTAGTTTACACTGTAGAGGCCATATTTATGACCATATCTAAATGAAACTTGGTCAGAATGTTTATCTTGATGATTTATGAGTCAAATTCAAATCTGGGTCAGATGGGGTAAAAAACTAGGTTACTAGATCAAATCAAAGGAAAAGCTTGTTAACACTCTAGAGGCCACATTTATGACTGTATCTTTAGGAAACATAGAATGTTAATCTTGGTGATCTTTAGGTTAGGTTCGAATCTGGGTCATGTCTGGTCACAAACTAGGTCACTGGGTCAAATCGAAGGAAAAGCTATTTAACACTTTAGAGGCCACATTTATGACCATATCTTAATGAAACTTGGTCAGAATGTTAATCTTGATGATCTTTAGGTCAATAGGTCAGGTGAGCGATACAGGGCCTTCATGGCCCTCTTGTTGTCAAGTAAGGTCTCCTATAGAGCCAGCATTAAATCCCTTTGAATCGGTAATATGTACAACACCTTTGGTGTCCATAATCACCCGTTTCTCTGTCAAAAGGGGCACTCGCTTGCCGTCTTAGCATGCAGATTTTCACTAAACAAAACAGTTTTCCTGTTTTCAGGCCAAAACTGTGTATCTGTTCTTAAAACTGATTACTTGTGAGTGTAATACTAACTTTTTACCGTTGCCTGCGCTTTATTTGGTCATATTTGATCAAGAAATAAAGAACTTACGCTACTTTGAAGAATCGAAGCGACGGAATTCAACTTGCTGTATTAGCCATAAAATGACGTCAAAGTCAGGTGGTATGGGCACACTGAGTCCACCCGATGGGACTATAGGAATGCCCTCTGTCCGTCTGCAAATCTGGATCCTGCAATTACTCCAAAAGTATTCAAGCCAGGTTCATAAAACTAGGTATATATATAAGAGGGCAGTATGCAGATAATGCACATACATTACTTATACTTGTAGGTCAGAGGTCAAGGTCACTTGAAGGTCAAGTAAAAATAGTTTCTGCCCCATAAGTTAACTTTTAATTGCATTGAAGCAGTTTAAGCTTGACTGTTAAAGGAATAAGTAGAGCTGTCCTAATCACCACGGCGTTGGCATCAGCATCATCATCGGCGTCACACCTTGGTTAAGTTTTTCGTACCAGTCCATATTTTGACAAAGTCTTTTGAGATAAAGCTTTGAAACTTTCAACACTTGTGTACCACCACCATGTCCAGTTTTAGACAAGAGTACATAACTCCATCAAGGATTTTGGCTGAATTATGGCCCCTTTGAAGTTAAAAATCTTGGTTACGTTTTTCATACCAGTTCACATTTTGTGTAAAGTGTTATGACATTTTTTTTTTTTTGAAACTTTTATTACTTGTTTATTAGAACAGTCTCTATCTGTTGGCAGGAGTAACTCTGTCAACAATTTTGGCTGAATTATGTCCCTTTTTAGACGTGAAAATTGGTACAATTTTAATACAAGTCCATGTTTTGTCAAAACTATTTGACATGTTGCTTTGAAAGTTTGAACAATTGTTTATCATCATGATTTCCATCTTTAGGCACTAGTACATAACTCTGTCAACTATTTTGGCTGAATTATGGCCCTTTTTGGACTTGGAAATTGGTTCAGTTTTCGTATAAGTCCATGTTTTATCAAAACTTTGACATGTGGCTTTGAAACTTTGAACACTTGTTTATCATCATGATTTCCGTCTGTAGACAAGAGTATATAACTCAAGTATTTCGGCTGAATTATGGCCCTTTTTGGACTTGGAAATTGGTTCAGTTTTACATACATTTTAGTCAACGTTTTGTCAAAACTAATTGACATGTGGCTTTGAAACTTTTAACACTTGTTTATCATCATGATTTCCATCTGTAGGCACATGGTTCGCACAGCCTTGAAAAGGCCTGGAATTCTTGATGTTGTCCTAATAAGATCCTAATTTGCATTAAAAGCCCTAAAAATCCCTAATTCTGCCGATCTTCAGCCCTAAATTTCTTTACAATGGCCCTAAATTGAGTAGCTGCACCCACACCATCAAATTTTAGTATGTTGTTCTATTTTAAGATCGTTCTATTTAAAGAACAGTTACATTGATATAAAATCCAAAGACATCCAATTATGGAATAATGGGCATATTTGTTTGCAAAAGTGACGTATGAACGGCGTACGCTGGTCACATGATTGGCAAGGGGCTGAGCATCTGATTTGTTAGTCGGGTATGCGCACGTTCCCAGCGTATGTTGCTGGCAGCCTGTTTTTCCGAGATAGGCTTAGCGGCGAATAATGCCTGAAAGTCAAGGTCAAATGAGGTCATCGATCATTTTTATGACATGAAACCGTGCATAAAACTATATCTGGAGGAAGGGATCCTTCGAGAGCACCGAAACTATAAGGATTTATTGGTCCTAAACTAAATACTTAGCCGAGCTGCAGCAGTATTCATGTGAAATTATCGATAATATGGTATATTGATGCGGTTGTAGTTTTGATGCGCCGGTACATCTGTTCGGGGTAAATATCGGTGTACGCCGTTTATTAGCCACTGTGTCTCAGACAAATCGGCCCTTCCTTAATGGAACTTTGTTGAATAAACTTGCATCATGGGCAAGTGTGTATATAATCCAAACTGGTCATCGTCTTACAGCTGGGTGATGAAAGCAGAAGATAAGTATAAAGCGTACTGTAAATGTTGCAGAAAGTTGATCGATTTAGGGAAAATGGGGGAAGGCGCTCTAAAATCACATGAAAAAAGCGAAAAACATAAATTGCATCAGCGGTCAGATTCTGTGCAATTCCCGATCGAAAGATCTGCAATCCCGCCCCCACCACCTGCAAAGTAAAACCAGCCAGTGAAAGCAGAGAAGGAGAAAATTTTCTCTCATATTTCAAAATCAAATGCACTCAAGAGGAAAGGCTAAGGAAAAATCTGCCCTTTGTGCTTTGAAACTTCGAACACTTGTTTACCATCATGGTCACACATTGTCATATAGTGCAAGACTTATCCAAAGCCACAAATGCAGGTACATTGTTTGTGTTATTTATTCTTTTTCTTTTGTCTGAAAATCTCTGGTAATATTTTGACCTTATACTATCAATTTTTCGATTAGTCAAGCGCGCTGTCTGTTGACAGCACTTGCTTTATTACTATAGTAGAACCCCTCAAAACTGGATGCCTCTTCTGGATGTTTCGTCCAGTCCCGAATATTCCCTTATATATTTTACCCCTGAAAACCGGATACCCCTCAAGTATCGGACGACATTTGTTGAGGCTATATCCCATTAAGACTGCAAACATTTGAATGATTTCCCTTTATTGGTGAAAAATGTACCAGTGGGGGCACACCCTATGTCCTGCAGACACATTCTAGTTTAAGCCTATTTCCCTATTCTCAAATGAACTGGGTCATCTAGTAATTTGACTGCCCATTTGTGTGTATGTTTTTAATATACCCTGAATGGCCACATGTCTCTATGGATCATGTCTGTAAAACAAATAAAACAATTTTAAAATAGTTTATAACTTTTCTTTCCCCGAAGGGAGGCATATTAGTTTTCAACTGTCCGTCCGTCCGTTTGTTCGTTCGTTCGTTAGTCACGTTAACTTTTTGCATGAAGGCACTTTACTCGCGAACCACTGCTCCCAGGACCTTCAAACTTCACATGCTAATAGTACTTATTGAGTACACCACCCCTACTGACTTTGGGGTCACCAGGTCAAAGGTCAAGGTCACAGGGGCCAACGTTAACTTTTTGCATGAAGGCACTTTACTCGCGAACCACTGCACCAAGGACCTTCAAACTTCACATGCTGATAGTACTTATTGAGTACACCACCCCTACTGACTTTGGGGTCACCAGGTCAAAGGGCAAGGTCACAGGGGCCAACGTTAACTTATTGCATGAAGGCACTTTACTCTCGAACCACTGCTCCCAGGACCTTCAAACTTCACATGCTGATAGTACTTATTGAGTACACCACCCCTACTGACTTTGGGTTCACCAGGTCAAAGGTCAAGGTCACAGGGGCCAATGTTAACTTTTTGCATCAAGGTCACAGGGGCCAACGTTAACTTTTTGCATGAAGGCACTTTACTTGTGAACCACTGCACCCAGGACCTTCAAACTTCACATGCTGATAGTACTTATTGGGTACACCAGTCCTACTGACTTTGGGGTCACCAGGTCAAAAGTCAAGGTCACAGGGGCCAGTGTTAACTTTTTGCATGAAAGCACTTTACTCGCGAACCACTGCACCCAGGACCTTCAAACTTCACGTGCTGATAGTACTTATTGAGTACACCATCCCTACTGACTTTGGGGTCACCAGGTCAAAGGTCAAGGTCAAAGGGGCCAACGTTAATTTTTTGCATGAAGGCACTTTTCTTGCGAACCACTTCACCCAGGACCTTCAAACTTTACATGCTGATAGTACTTTATAAGTACACCAACCCTACTGAATTTGGGGTCACCAGGTCAAAGGTCAAGGTCACAGAGGCCAGCATTAACTTTTTGCATGAAGGCACTTTACATGCAAACCACTTCATTCAGGACCTTCAAACTTCACATGCTGATAGTACTTATTGAGTACACCACCCCTACTGACTTTGGGGTCACCAAGTCAAAGGTCAAGGTGCTGCGGGGGCATTTGTCACCATGAGTGACAGCTCTTGTTCATAGATGCATTAAAGTGATGTTAAAAGAAATATCTTAAAGAAAAGTTACAATGCAATATTACAACTTATAGGCTCGGTAGAATATTTTGCACTTTGGAAAAAATGATCAACCCCTCGACAGGAAATGCCTCTAAACCATACAAAACGCGGAGTCCCAAGGCTGTCTGGTTTAGAGGGGTTTTACTGTTCACAGAAATGTTTCCCATGATTAGACTATTTGTCACGCACATGACCCAAGGTTGTTCGTCAAAAGTCAAGGTCACCATTGAAGGTCAAGTAAAAATTATTTTTCGCTCCATAACTGTGCATTGATGGATTATCTTAATACTGCACACAAATGTTCCCTATGATGAGGCAATCTATGCATGTAGATCAAGGGCACTATTGAAATTTTAGTAAGTTTTTGTAGTGATGAACACTTCTCATGGTGAGCTTTTGTGACCGCTCAATGTCCGTCGTGCGTCGTCTGTCATGTGTCGTGTGTCCGTCAACAATTCCTAAAAAAAATCTTCTTCTTGAAAAACAGTGGGCAGAATTACACCAAACTTCACAGGAATGATCCTTGGGTGGCCCCCTTTCAAAAATTGTTCAAGGAATTTAATTCCAAGCAGAACTCTGGTTGCCATGGCAACCGAAAGAAAAACTTAAAAAATCTTCTTGTCCAAAACCACAGAGCCTAGGGCTTTGGTATTTGGTATGTAGCATCATATAGTGGTTCTCTAACAAGATTGTTCAAATTATTCCCATAGGGTCAAATTTGGCCCCGCCCCGGAGGTCACATGGTTTATATAGACTTATATAGGAAAACACTTTAAAAATCTTCTTGTCTGAAACCACAAGACCTAGACCTTTGATATTTGGTATGTAGCTTTGACTTATGGTCGTCTACTAAGATTATTCAAATTATGCCCCTAGGGTGAAAAGAGGCCCTGCCCTGGGGGGTACCAAGTTTTACATAGACTTGTATAGGAAAAACTTTAAAAATCTTTTTGTTTTTGAAACTGCAAGGCCTATGCTTTTGATATTTAATATGTAGCATTGCCTAGTGGTTCTTTACCAAGATTATTCAGATCATGTCCCTTAGGTGAATAGAGGCCCCACCCAGGGGGTCCCAAGTTTTACATAGACTTTTATAATAGGAAAAAAAATTTAAAAATCTTTTTGCCTGAAAGTGAAAGGCCAAGGCATTTGATATTTGGTATGTTGCATTGCCTAGTGGTCTTCTACCATAATTGTTCAAATTATGTCCCTGGGGTGAAAAGAGGCCCTGCCCGGTGGGTGGGGCGAGGGGTCAAGTTTTACATTACATAGGAAAAAATTTAAAAAAAATTCTTGTCTGAAAGTTAAAGGCTTAAGCCTTTGATATTTGGTATGTAGCATTGCTTAGTGGTTCTCTTACAAAATTGTTCAAATTATGCACCTGGGGTGGAAAGAGGCCCCGCCCTGTGGGTCACTTGTATATGAGTTATATAGGAAAATATACTTCAAAAATTATCTGATCATATTTCCTGAGTGGAAATAGTGCATGGTTATTGTGATCGCTCGATGTACGTCCCCTGTCGTCTGCCTGTCTGTCAACATTTAGCTTGTGTATGTGATAGAGGCTGTATTTTTCAATTGATTTTCATGAAATTTGGTCAGAATGATTACCTTGATGAAATCTAGGTCAAATTTGAAATGGGTCATCTTGAGTCAAAAACTAGGTCACTAGGTCAAATCAAAGAATTACCTTGTGTATGCAAGAGGAGCTGCATTTTTCAGTGGATCTTCATGAAATTTGATCAGCTGTTTGTCTTGATGAAAGCTGGGTCTAGTTCAAATATGGGTCATGTTGGTCAAAAACTAGGTCACCTTGTCAAATTAAAGAAATACCTTGCCTATGCAAATGGGGTCGCATTTTAAGCACAATATTTATTAAATTTGATCAAGCTGTTCTCAGGTGAGCAACCTAGGACCATTTGGTCATCTTGTTTATTAATAACATATAAATGTCTGGCACATCTTCATTGTGCCATTTATTGGACAATTGAAAAAGAGTTATTTGCCCTTGAAAACAGATTTTTTGGGAAATGCCATTTTCAAGGGCAGATAACTCTTTTTCAGTACCGGTGACCTATGATTTTTATTGCATATTTTTGTTTCTTAGATGATTGTCCTTCAACATCCAAAGTTTGAAGAAATTCTGTTATTGGGAAAAATTTTATACCAAATTCTAGCATATGTCCTTAAAGCACAAAATTTCCCATGTGAATTATGGCATGGGTAGACTAAGTGCAAGATTCTAAAGCAAATGGTGTCAGATTTCTTTGCTAGAAATATCTTTGATCCCCCATGAAGTTGTATTTGCATTTATAAATACACCATGATAAATGTACTAGCAAACAACTTTAATGTATATAGTTTTAATATGATGATTTGTGTTTTAAGCTTATCTTGAGCCTGAAGATGAAAGACTGCTGGATGAGGACTCAACTTCATTTGGAGACCAGAAAAGGTAAAGGATCACATATCTAAAACAGATTGGCATCATCTTACAGGGATGTTTAGCCTAGGTCATCTGTGCACAAAGTGCACTTTCCTCGGAAATTACCTTGAATGGCACAAAACTTGGTCAGTATTAACCTGGCATTGTCCTCTTTCAAGTTTGTTCAAATGTTTTAGCTTGGCCCCTTCTAGGGGCTGCCAAAGCTACCTTTAAATGAATTCTTCTTATAAACTGCTCAATTGATTTTTTGAAAACCAGTTAATAGATTTGGTATGTTGTCTGGTGGGCGGGCGTCTAACTTGGTTTCTGCTTAATAATTTTAGTTTGGAACAAGCTACAGACACCAAAATTGGCCAGTAGATAGATGGCAAGGAGATGAAGGGTGGGATTATATTTGGAGTCATTTGGGTCAAGGTCAAGGTCGCTGTTGCTAAAAATAGAAAAATTGGTTTCCGCACAATAACTTGAGTTTGCATTGATGTATTGAAATTAAACTTGGTCTATAGGTAGCTTATAGAAAAACCAAGGTTGGGATTATATATGGGGTCATTGGAGTCAAGTTCAAGGTCAGGATAACTTATTTAATCTTCACACTTAGAAAATTCCACAGTGGCGCAGTGGTCTAGAGCGTTGGGCCAAAAGCTACTTTTTAGTCAGTGGGACGGAAGGGTATCGGTTCAAATCTTACTGAAATCCAAATTAAAAAAAATAAATAATTTTTTTTGATAAAAAGGTCATTTTAATGGCATTTGGTCAAGGTCAAGGTCACAGTTACTCAAAATAGATTTTTTTTTCTATTAATAGATTTTTTTCTCAATGTAATCATCAAAAAGGTCTTTTTAGCTCATCTGATTTTTTGAAAAAAAATGATGAGTTATTGTCATCACTTGAGCGGTTGTCGGCGTCGGCGTCGGCGTCGGCGTCTGCGTCGGCGTTGCCTGGTTAAGTTTTATGTTTAGGTCACCTTTTCTCCTAAACTATCAAAGCTATTGCTTTGAAACTTGGAATACTTGTTCACCATCATAAGCTGACCCTGTATAGCAAGAAACATAACTCCATCTTGCTTTTTGCAAGATTTATGGCCCCTTTTGTACTTAGAAAATATCAGATTTCTTGGTTAAGTTTTATGTTTAGGTCAACTTTTCTCCTAAACTATCAAAGCTATTGCTTTGAAACTTGGAATACTTGTTCACCATCATAAGCAGACCCTGTACATCAAGAAACATAACTCCATCTTGCTTTTTGCAAGATTTATGGCCCCTTTTGTACTTAGAAAATATCAGATTTCTTAGTTAAGTTTTATGTTTAGGTCAACTTTTCTCCTAAACTATCAAAGCTATTGCTTTGAAACTTGGAATACTTGTTCACCATCATAAGCAGACCCTGTACATCAAGAAACATAACTCCATCTTGCTTTTTGCAAGATTTATTGCCCCTTTTGGACTTAGAAAATCAGTTTTCTTGGTTAAGTTTTATGTTTAGGTCAGCTTTTATCCTAAACTATCAAAGCTATTGCTTTAAAACTTGCAACACTTGTTCACCATCATAAGTTGACCCTGTACAGCAAGAAACATAACTCCATCTTGCTTTTTGCAAGATTGATGGCCCCTTTTGGACTTAGAAAATATCAGATTTCTTGGTTAAGTTTTATGTTTAGGTCAACTTTTTCTCTTAAACTATCAAAGCTATTGCTTTGAAACTTGCAACACTTGTTGACCATCATAAGCTGACCCTGTACAGCAAGCAACATAACTCCATCCTGCTTTTTGCAATAATTATTGCCCTTTTTGGACTTAGAAAATAATTTTCTTGGTTGAGTATTATGTTTAGGTCAACTTTTCTCATAAATTATCAAAGCTATTGCTTTAAAACTTGCAACAGTTTTTCACCATCATAAGTGGACACTGAACATCAAGAAACATAACTCTAACCTGCTTTTTGCAAGAATGATGGCCCTTTTTAGACTTAGAAAATCATGGGTAGGACAATATTTCTATTACACAAAAAAAATCAGATGAGCGTCAGCACCCGCAAGGCGGTGCTCTTGTTTGAAAAATTAGCTTTGAATGATATTTGGGGTCACTGTTACTAAATAAAAAATAGATTTTTGTGCTGTGGAATAGAAGGGTGTCAGTTCAAATCTCAAAACAGATCCAAAAACTTTTTTTTCTTTTTTCGTTTTTTTTTTTGGTGACAAAAGGGTCGTTTAAATGCCATTGGGTAACTAAAAATAGAAAAATATGGTCATAGTTATAATAAAAAATATATGTATGATAGAATATGACAATTATTTAGGTCACCTGTGACAGGGTGATCACATTTTGTCCGTGGTCAGTTGTCTGTCCGTCGTCCGTTCACAATTTCTTGTGAACAAGATAGAGACCACATTTTGCAATCAATTTTAATCAAACTTGCACACAACTTGTATTGCCATAATATCTCAGTTCCTTTCGAAAACTGACCAGATCCCATCATTGGTTCTAGAGTTATGGCCCCTTAAATGGCCAAAATTTGCTATTTTTGGCATGTGATCAGGATAGAGACCACATTTTGCAATCAACTTTAATCAAACTTGCACACAACTTGTATTGGCATAATATTTCGATTCCTTTCGAAAAACTGGCCAGATCCCATCATTTGTTCCAGAGTTATGGCCCCTTAAAGGGCCAAAATTTGCTATTTTGGCTTTTGCAGCCATAAAAGAGACTTCATTTATGGTTTGATTTGATACAAACTTGCAAAATATTTTTAACAACAATAACTCTTCGATTCCATGATGAATCTGTCAGATCCATTCATGGGTTCCGGAGTTACGGCCCCGGATTGACCCCTGGTAGAGCCAATTTGTTAGTTTTTATACGCCCGTTTGAAAAACGGGACGTATTATGAGAACGCCCCTGGCGGGCGGGCGGGCGGCGTCCACAGACTTTGTCCGGAGCATATCTTCTACATCTATAAAGGGATTTTGATGAAACTTGGCACAGTTGTTCACCATCATGAGACGGAGTGTCATGCACAAAAACCAGGTCCCTAGGTCTAAGGTCAAGGTCACACTTAGAGGTCAAAGGTCAAATTCAAGAATGACTTTGTCCGGAGCATATCTTCTTCATGCATGGAGGGAATTTGATGAAAGTTGGCACAATTGTTCATCATCATGAGACAGAGTGTCATGCGCAAGAACAAGGTCCCTAGGTCTAAGGTCAAGGTCACACATAGAGGTCAAAGGATACAAGAAAGAAAACTTTGTCCAGAGCATATTTTCTTCATGCATGGAGGGATTTTGATATAACTTGGCACAAATGTTCACCACCACAAGGCGGATGTCATGCGCAAGAACCAGGTCCCAAGGTCTAAGGTCAAGGTCACACTTGGAGGTCAAAGGATACAAGAATGGAAACCTTGTCCGGAGCATTTCTTCTTCATGCATAGAGGGATTTTGATATAACTTTGCACAAATGTTCACCACCACGAGGCGGAGTGTCATGCGCAAGAACCAGGTCCCTAGGTCAAAGGTCAAGGTCACACTTAGAGGCCAAAGGTCAGATACAAGAATGACTTTGTCCGAAGCATTTCTTCTTCATGCATGGAGGGATTTTGATGTAACTTGGCACAATTATACACCATCATGAGACGAAGTGTCCTGCGCAGTTCCTTTCTTTAGAATTACTTCCCTTTGTTGTTATTATAAATAGCTTATATTGTAACTTTTTCATTACTAGTCGAAGGGAAAAATCGAGACCACTTTTCTGTAGTACAACATGCATGCTACATCCAATTCTGAGGTGTATTTTGAGCTATCTCTACCTGGTAAAGATTTTTGTGTGGACTTACAATTTTTTTTTTGGATTTTGTTGTTTTTTTGTTTTTGTTTTTTTTTAAGATTATCTTCCCTTAGTTGTTACTATAAATAACTTATATTGTAACTTTTTTATAATTGACCGTAGGGAAAAACCAAGACCACTTTTCTGTGGTACAACATAGATGTTACTTTCAAATTTTAGGTGTATTTTAAGGTATCTCTACCTGGTAAGGAGTTTTTTTTGGACTTAGAAAAACAAATGACTTACAGTGATTACTAAACAAACACAGAATTAAAATTCCATTTGCAAATACAGGTGCTAGAGTAAAGAAATTTGCTGTGACGGGCGTATATTGTGACATTCTGGCACTCTTGTTACCTTTTGAACATGATAGAAGTGACATTTTATTCAAATCACTCTGTGTCCGTGGTCCGTCCGTCCTTCCATCTGTTAACAATTTCTCATCGCATCTTCTCAGAAACTACCTGTCAAAGTCACAGAGACCAGAACATGGAAATCCATTTCTGATCAATAACTTGAGAACCATTTGATCCAGAACCTTCAAACTTAGTAGAGGGATAGGACTTACAGAGTAGATGCCCCTGGTGCTTTTGGGGTCACTGTCAAAGGTCAAGGTCACAGGGGCCATCTGCCTGTCACACTTACATTTTCAATAACTGGAGAACCATTTGACCTAAAACCTTCAAACTTTATTAGGTGATAGGGCTTACAAAGTAAATGACCCCTATTATTTTGGGGTTACTCAATCAAAGGTCAAGGTCACAGGGGCCTGAACATGGAAGAACGTTTCTGATCAATAATTTCAGAACCACTTCACCCAGAATGTTGAAACTTCATAGGATGATTGGAAATGTTTGGTAGATGACCCCTGTTAATTTTTGGGTCAATTGATCAAAATTCAAGGTCACAGGGGGCAGAAATTTGAAAACCGCTTCTGATCAATAACTTGAGAACCATTTGACCCAGAACCTTCAAACTTCATAGGGTGATAGGACTTACAGAGTGGATCAACCCTATTGATTTTTAGGGTCATTTGAGCAAAAGTGAAGGTCACAGGGCCCTAAATATGGAAAAAGTTTCTGATCAATAATTCAGAACCTCTTCACCCAGAACGTTGAAACTTCATAGGATGGTTGGAAATGTAGGGTAGATGACCCCTGTTGATTTTTGGGTCACTTGATCAAAGTTCAAGGTCACAGGGGGCAGAAATTTGAAAACCGCTTCTGATCAATAACTTGAGAACCTTCAAACTTCATAGGGTGATAGGACTTACAGAGTGGATCAACCCTGTTGATTTTAGGGTCATTTGAGCAAAGGTCAAGGTCAAAGTGTACTATATATGGAAATTTCTTTCCGATCATTAACTTGAGGAATGTTGAAACTTCATAGGAAGATTTGACATGCAGAGTAGATGACCCCTATTGATTTTGTGGCGGTCATGTTGGGGAGACATTGATTTAATGCTGTCCGTCTTTCAGGACTTCCTTCTGTATGATTCAAAGTTTGTCCTCGCAACTCCCTCGACACCACAGGGTGGATTTATACCAAACTTTCCAAGAGTGATCATTGCCAAGTCTAGCTGAGCATATGTTCTGCATTTGCTGGTTTGGTGATTCTCAGCTGAATTATGGCCCTTGGTTCATCATATTATACGCCCGTTTGAAAAATGGGACGTATTATGGGAACGCCCCTGGCGGGCGGATGGGCGAGTGGGCGGGCGGCGTCCACAGACCTTGTCTGGAGCATATCTTCTACATGCATGGAGGGATTTTGATGAAACTTGGCGCAGTTGTTCACCATCATGAGACGGAGTGTCATGCGCAAGAACCAGGTCCCTAGGTCTAAGGTCAAGGTCACAATTAGAGGTCAAAAGTCAAATTCAAGAATGACTTTTTCCGGAGCATATCTTCTTCATGCATAGAGGGATTTTGATGAAAGTTGGCATAATTTTGTTCATCATCATGAGACGGAGTGTCATGCGCAAAAACCAGGTCCCTAGGTCTAAGGTCAAGGTCACACTTAGAGGCCAAAGGATACAAGAATGAAAAATTCAAGAATGTCTTTGTCCGGAGCATATCTTCTTCATGCATGGAAGGATTTTGATGTAGCTTGGCACAGTTGTTCACCATAATGAGATGGAGTGTCATGCGCAAGAACCAGGTCCCTAGGTCTAAGGTCAAGGTCACACTTAGAGGTCAAAGGATACAAGAATGAAAACTTTGTCCGGAGCATATCTTCTTCATGCATGAAAGGACTTTGATGTAGCTTGGCACAATTGTTCACCATCCTGAGACGGAGTGTCATGCGCAAGAACCAGGTCCCTAGGGGTAAGGTCAAGGTCACACTTAGAGGTCAAGGATACAAGAATGAAAACTTTGTCCAGAGCATTTCTTCTTCATGCATTGAGGGATTTTGATACAACTTGGCACAAATGTTCACAAGCATGAGACGGAGTGTCATGCGCAAGAACCAGTTCCCTAGGTCTAAGGTCAAGGTCACACTTAGAGGCCAAAGGTCAGATACAAGAATGACTTTGTCTGGAGCATTTCTTCTTCATGCATGGAGGGATTTTGATGTAACTTGGCACAATTGTACATCATCATGAGACGGAGTGTCATGCACTGGTCCCTTCTTTTGAATTACTTCCCTTTGCTGTTACTATAAATAGTTTATATTGTAACTTTTTCATTACAAGTCGTAGGGAAAAATCGAGACCACTTTTCTGTAGTACAACATGCATGTTACATCCAATTCTGAGGTGTATTTTGAGCTATCTCTACCTGGTAAGGATTTTTCTATGGACTTGTAATTTTTGTTTTTTTTTTTATTTTTTTGTTGTTTTTTTTTTTTGTTTCTCTTTAAAGGTTAACTTCCCTTAGTTGTTACTATAAATAACTTACATTGTAACTTTTTTATAATTGACCGTAGGGAAAAACCAAGACCACTTTTCTGTGGTACAACATTGATGTTACTTTCAAATTTTGGGTGTATTTTAAGGTATCTCTACCTGGTAAGGATTTTTTTTGTGGACTTAAAAAAATGAAAGAATTACAATAATTTCAAAAAAAAAAAAAAAACGTAAAAAACTAGAAAATTAAAATTCCATTTGCAAATACAGGTGCTAGTGTAAAGAAATTTGCTGTGATGGGCGTATATTGTGACATTCTGGCACTCTTGTTTTATGATGTTTTGGCCACTTCTCTTGATATGTAATAGGGTGGATTTCAACAAAATCTAACAGGAGTGATCAGTGCCAAGTTTTATGATGCATATTATAGGCATGTTCTGGTTCAGTGAATTTCAGGGGCATTATGGTCCTTTATTTGTCGAGTTTTTAGCTCACCAGGGCATTGCTCAGGTGAGTTATTGTGATTGCTCGATGTCCGTCATTTGTCGTCTGTCAACATTTAGCTTGTGTATGCGATAGAGGCTGTATTTTTCAATTGATCTTCATGAAGTTTGGTCAGAATGATTGCCTTGATGAAATCTAGGTCAGGTTGGAATATGGATCATCTGGGGTCAAAAACTAGGTCACTAGGTCAAATCAAAGAAAAACCTTGTGTATGCAGTAGGGACTACATTTTACACTGGATCTTGATGAAATTTGATCAGAATGTTTGTCTGGATGAAAACTAGGTCACCCGGTCAAATCAAAGGAAATCATTGTGTACACAATAGAGGCTGCATTTTACACTGGATATTCATGAAATTTAGTCAGAATGATTGCTTGATGAAATCTAGTACAAATTTGAATATGGGTCATCTGGGGTCAAAAACTAGGTCGCTAGGTCAAATCAAAGAAAAACCTTGTGTATGCAATAGGGACTGCATTTTACACTGGATCTTCATGACATTTGATCACAATGTTTGTCTGTGTGAAATCTAGGTCAAGTTCAAATATGGGTCATCTGGGGTCAAAAACTAGGTCACCCGGTCAAATCAAAGAAAAACTTTGTGTATGCAATAGTGACTGCATTTTACACTGGATATTCATGAAATTTGATCAGAATGTTTGTCTTGATGAAATCTAGGTTGAGTTCAGATAGGGGTCATCTGGGGTCAAAAGCTAGGTCACACAGTAAAATCAAAGAAAAACATTGTGAATGCAATAGGGGCTACATTTTAGGCAGGATGTTCATGAAATTTCATGAAAATCTAGGTCAGGTTCAGATATGGGTCATGTTGGGTCAAAAAGTATCTCACCTAGTCAAGTCAAAGTATATGCAATAGGGGCTGTATTTTTCAGTGGATATTCATGAAATTTGATCAGAATGCTTGTCTTGATGAAATCTAGGTCATGTTGGGTTAAAACTAGGTCACCTGGTCGAATCAAAAAAATACCTTGCCTATGCAAAAGGGGTCACATTTAAAGCAGGTTATTCATTAAGTTTGATCAAGGTGTTCTCAGGTGAGAGACCTAGGACTTGTATGATATTTCGACAACTTCTCTTCCATCATTGGACAGATTTCCACCAAATGTTACAGGAGTCATCAGTGCAAAGTCTAGTTATCATAGGCATGTTCAGCAGAGTTATAGCCCTTGATTTGTCATATTTTACAGTGCTTACACTACTTGCTGTATACCATTAGACTGTGTCATGACCTGTGATTTGTCAAATCTATAAGATTTGTGCTATTTCACAAAACTTCACTGGACTTACAACTGCCAAGCTTAGTTGTGTATATTGTTGGAATGTTATGGTTCAGTGATTTTTCCCTGGAGTTATTGCTTTTAATTTAAGGCTTTTTACAATTTCTGCATGGTAAGTAGTGGTAGACAAACGTTCTTTGTGATAAACAGTCTCTTGTTGATCTGTTTTTTTTATCATTTACAGGTCAAGACATAATAAAATGAATGTTTCCTGGTTGAGAAAGACGGAATACATTTCTACAGAGTACAACAGATTTACACAGAAAGCTGATAAATCAGAAACAAAGTAAAATATTGCAAGATTATTTCTTACTCCATGCAATTAAGTTCATCTGTTATATAGTTAACTTGCCATGTTAAGTTCACAATACTAATTTTTATGCACCCTTCAAAGAAGAGGGGTATATTGTTTTGCAGATGTCGGTCGGTAGGTCGGTCGGAATGTAGACCAATCCGTTTCCGGATGATAGCTCAAGAACGCTTGGGCCTAGGATCATGAAAGTTGATAGGGAGGTTGGTCATCACCAGCAGGTGACCCCTATTGATTTTGAGGTCTGTATGTCAAAGGTCAAGGTCACAGTGACCCTGAGTAGTAAAACGGTTTCCGGATGATAACTCGAGAACACTTGGGCCTAGGATCATGAAAGTTGGTAAGGAGGTTGGTAATGACCAGCAGATGACCCCTATTGTTTTTGAGGTCAGTATGTTAAAGGTCAAGGTCACAGTGACCCTGAACAGTAAAATGGTTTCCGGATGATAACTCAAGAACGCTTAGGCCTAGGGTCACGAAAGTTGATATGGAGGTTGGTCATGACCAGCAGATGACCCCAATTGATTTTGAGGTCAGTATGTCAAAGGTCAAGGTCACAGTGACCAGGAACAGTAAAATGGTTTCCAGGCAATAACTCAAGAATGCTTGGGCCTAGTGTCAGGAAAATTGATAGTTAGGTTGGCCATGACCAGCAGATGACCCCTATTGATTTTGAGGTCATTGGGTCAAAGGTCAAGGTCGCATTGGCCAGGAACAGTTAAACGGTTTCTGATCTTCTTGTCCAAAACCATACAGCCTAGGGCTTTGATATTTGGTATGTAGCAAAATCTAGTGATCCTCTACCAAGATTGTTCAGATTATTTCCCTGGGGTCAAATATGGCCCCACCCTGGGGGTAACATGGTTTATATAGACTTATATAGGAAAAAACTTTGAAAAACCTCTTGTCCAAAACCGCAGGGCCTAGGGCTTTGGTATTTTGTATATGACATCATCTAGTGGTCCTCTACTAAGATTGTTCAAATTATTGTACCCCGACAACAAAGTTGTAAGGGGGGGTATACTGGTTTCAGGTTGTCTGTCTGTCTGTCTGTCTGTCTGTCCGTCTGTCTGTCTGTCTGTCCGTCTGGTCGTCTGTCCGTAGACGCAATCTTGTGCGCACCATCTCTCCTTATCCCCTTGACAGAATTTAATGAAACTTCACACAAGTGATCAGTACCAACAGTAGTTGTGCATGGGGCATGTTAGGTTCTTTTAGAAAAAAAAATTGCAGAGTTATGGGACTTTGTTTTTTGTTACTATACTATATACATAGACACAATCTTGTGCGCACCATCTCTCCTCATTCCCTGGACACAATTTAATGAAACTTCACACAAGTGATCAGTACCAACAGTAGTTGTGCATGGGGCATGTAAGGTTCTTTTAGAAAAAAAATTGCAGAGTTATGGGACTTTGTTTTTTTGTTACTATACTATATACATAGACACAATCTTGTGCGCACCATCTCTCCTCATCCCCTTGACACAATTTAATGAAACTTCACACAAGTGATCAGTACCAACAGTAGTTGTGCATGGAGCTTGTTAGGTTCTTTTAGAAATTTTTTTTGCAGAGTTATGGGACTTTGTTTTTTTGTTACTATACTATATACATAGACACAATCTTGTGCGCACCATCTCTCCTCATCCCCTTGACACAATTTAATGAAACTTCACACAACTGATCAGTAACAACAGTACTTTTGCATGGAGCATATTAGGTTCTTTTAGAAATTTTTTTTGCAGAGTTATGGGACTTTGTTTTTTTGTTACTATACTATATACATAGACACAATCTTGTGCGCACCATCTCTCCTCATCCCCTTGACACAATTTAATGAAACTTCACACAACTGATCAGTAACAACAGTAGTTGTGCATGGGGCATGTTAGGTTCTTTCAGCGACAAAAATTGCAGAGTTATGGGACTTTGTTTCTTGTTAACATACTATGTACATACAGTCTGCATATGCAATCTTGTGCGTGCCTAATCTACCAAACCCTTCCACACAATTTAATGAAACTTCACACAAGTGATCAGTACCAACCCTAGTTGTGGATGGTGCATGTTACATTCTTTTAGATAAATATTCTGCATAGTTATGGGACTTTGTTTTTTGTTACTATACTGTATACATACAGTCTATATACATACAGTCCACATAATTATGCAGTCTTGTGAGTGTCAAATTGCAATGTACTGTGTCAGTGCATGCGGGGGGTACATTCAATACCTTTAGTGATAGCTCTAGTTCCCCTAGGGTCAAATATGGCTCTGCCCTAGGGGTCACATGGTTTACATAGACTTATATAGGGAAAAACTTCGAAAATCTTCTTGTCCATACCACAAAGACTATGGCTTTGATATTTTATAATGTAGCATCATTTAGTGGTTCTCTACCAAGTTTGTTCCAATTATCCCTCTAGGGTCAAATATGGCCCCGCCCTAGGGGTCATAAGGTTCATATAGACTTATATAGGGAAAAACTTAGAATCTTCATGTCCATAACTTACATCATTCAAATTTGGACTACATATATAGTTTTGAGTGGCAAGATGAACCTTGACATGAGTTGACCTTGATCTTGACCTAGTGACCTACTTTCACATTTCTGTAGCTACAGCCTTCAAATTTGGACCACATGCACAGGTTTGTGTAACGAAAAAAACTTTGACCTTGTTATTGACCGAGTGACCTACTTTCACATTTTTGAAGGTACAGGCTTCAAATTTGGGCCACATGCATAGTTTTTTGTTTCAAAATAAAATTTGACCTTGATTTTGACCTAGTGACTTACTTTCACATTTCTCAAGCTACAGCCTTCAAATTTGGACCACAAGCATAGTTTTGTGTACTGAAATTAACTTTGATCTTGATATTGACCTAGTGACCTACTTACACATTTCTGAAGGTACAGACTTCAAATTTGGACCACTTGCATAGTTTTGTGTTCCGAAATAAAATTTGACCTTGATTTTGACCTAGTGACCTACTTTCACATTTCTCAAGCTACAGCCTTCAAATTTGAACCACATGTATAGTTTTGTGTACCAAAATGAAAATTGATCTTGAGATTGACCGAGTGACCTACTTTCACATTTCTGAAGCTACAGGCTTCAAATTTGGACCGCATGCATATTTTTGTGTTCTGAATTGAAATTTGACATTGATTTTTACCTATTACCTACTTTCACATTTCTCAAGCTACAGCCTCCAGATTTGAAGCACATGCATAGTTCTGTCTACCGAAAGGAACTTTGACCTTGAAATTGATCTAGTGACCTGCTTTCACATTTCTCAAGCCACAGCTTTCAAATTTGGACCACATACACATTGTTTTGTACCGAAATGAAATTTGACCTTGATTTTAACCTTGAGCTAGTCTTGAAATTTGGAACATTCGAAAATGGCTCAGTGGATGGCATCAAGATCACTCTGTAATCTCTTGTTAGGTTAATAGGTTAAAGGTCAAGGTCAGATTAAACCAGAATGGTAGAACTTTTGTTTACAGTGAGCATATAATTTCTGTTCCTTGTGCAATTACTGAATGCATCAAGGGGGGCATTTCGTGTTCGACGAGCTCTTGTCTCCATAGTAACACATGTACTGCAAGTTTTGTATTGTACCAGCAGTCATAGAAACCAAATGTAAGTAAAAGTAAAGTGTTTTGCTGTCTGTATATTTCAGGTATGTTTTTATCCCCCGCCAAAGGCGGAGGGATATAGTTTTGGCATTGTCCTTCCGTCATTATGTCTGTCTCTCTGGAGCCATATCTAGGAAGTGGTTGGGAATATTTAAATAAAACTTCATACACATGTTCGCCACTATAGGGTTATGCGCAGGGTCCCGACGGTCAGGGAAAAGCCAGGGAAAAACTTTTTTTTCAAGGTCAGGGAAAAGTCAGGAAAGGGCTTGGTTCACTTATAGGTTAAAATGGCACAACATCAAATGTTGTTGAAATATTATTATAATGAATGATCAACAACCCAGAATGCAAAATCTGATATTTTAATTCATTTGAAATTGTGCTGTTGCCATGGCAACCAATTGATTTTCTTTATGGAAACACGAAAATCTCTTATAACAATTACATCAGAAAGTATAATTAACATTCAGATATGCTAAGATATAACCCTAAGCAATGCCTATAATTTGAGGCAAAAAAATATATGGTTGCCATGGAAACGGAGATAAAAATGAGAATATTTGCTGTGTCTGTTTTTTATGGAATAAAACCAATTTAGGTCATTCTTTAAGAAAAATAACATATGTAATTTGTTTGTGAAGATCATTATTCATAAATAATACAATATATTTCTGTTGCTATGGTTACAATGGAGTTGCAGTATATGCTTCAATGAGACAACAATGACGTTTCTGCTAAGTTATTGTAAAACACTTTTAGCATTTACCATTACATGTAAAAAATGCACCACTGAGAAGTGTTCTTCAAACAATGTTTTTTTCAAGACATAACAGAAAAATGTTTCCATGGTTATGCAGTTAATTTCATAAACATAATACTACATAACTACATAATCTCATTTAACACACAGTAATAGTTTAAGAAAACTGCCTTATTAAACGTCTTGATCATATTAAAAGAGTTAGATGATACTAAAGGCAATAATATATAATTAGGCATACAAAAACTAAATTGCTTCCACAATAATCCAATGTATGTTTTACAAATTATACATATACTGTGCTTTCAAGACAGGTTGAATTAATTGTTCATGAAAAGGGGAAATAAACATGATACTGCCGACAGAAATGATTACATGCAGTTTGAATACAGCAGAAAATATTCGTAGATCTATATTATCCAACTGTCGTAATGAAAAACATGTACATTACTACCATATATGTTACAATTATTGTTGAAAAATCTTCCAGTGTTTTAGAGGAATTTCACATTTATACTGTGTTCAGCCTTACATGTATATAGTGAGTCAATATTTAACAAATGCATAGTACTGTTGACACCATAAAGTTGTTAATTCAATGTTTACATAAACTATATATATCATTTGTTCTTTTTAAATATATGGACTATGGGTCTAGTACATCTTCAAAAAATCAAAAACACTTTCAAATTAATCAAAATTTCAGTATTACTCTGTATTACTTTAAATATAAAACACTTTTTTCCATTCATTCTTCGTTTTAAATGACTTGAATTATCAATTTTAATGGCTTTGACACTGCTGGTTTTGAGCATACATTGCTGTTGCTGCAAAGGGGCGCTATTTAATTATACAGGTGCATCCAGCTCAGGAATGGTAATACGGTTGGTGAATTTGCCTGTCATGCAAACCCCCTGCCTAAAAATAATAATCTCTGTCTCTGTGTTGAAGTTATAATCCTTCAAGAATACTATCTATACCAGGGCATGCAGAAGACATTCTGTAATGATAAATGTATCAAATATTTAAGACAAAGAACACATAACCTTTTCATCAATCCTGAACAACAGCATTCCAAAAGACATCCCACACATAATTACATTAAATAACATTTTAGAATTTTATTACAGTAATAACTTCTTTTCATGATAAAATTCAACCATCGCACATATTCTACATCAAGTAAGGGCCATGATTTTGATCTCATTTTAACAAATAGTTCTTTAACCTGGTTAAGAAAAAACAGTTACTTTATTAGAATTATGTTATTTCTGATTAACTTGCTTGCAGTGAGCTAGACACTCTTTAACAACACAAACATAAACAGAAACTGTGGTATTTTAATGTAAGTGGCCTCTTTACAGACATGATCTCTGCAGCAAGTTTTATCAATACTTGATTATTAATAAAAACATAATTGATTAAAGAGGCTCAAGCCAAATATACCTAAACATGTTCAGGACTGAATTCTGTATTCCGGGCCTCAATCAGGTTGTACTCCAAGTCATCATGTAGACCCATCATAACAAGACACATTCCATAACTAAAATAACGGGTATATTTAAACAATGAATTCTTAAACAAAAACTTCTAAGTAGCAATAGTGAGTCCTTAGAATATAACATAGCATCACTTTATTAAAACAAATAAATGCCAGCTACACAGTTTATTTTCTTACATGCACACCTTAATAAGTCTTAATACAGTATGTTGTGTAAGTATGCAATATTCAAATTGTAATTCAATGTTTATCAGTGGAGATATTATTTTTCATTTATATAAAATTATGTACATTATATATATAAACTGGAAACTAGTGACTTTCCAAACTGAAGTGTATGAACACACTGTAAAATTAAATATTTCAACATCAAATTCTGTATGCTTAATAAATATTTCTTTATTTATTGGGAATTCTTACCTTATTACAACACTTTTCTTATTTTGTCCACTATAATTGTCCATATGTAATGAAACATTCTTTTCTCCATAGCCATGATGCTTGAAGTGATGGTGTACCATAGATACCACACTGTTTGCTCCTCTTCCAACAGCAGTACTGTACTTTTCATACAAAAACAAGAACAGTTTATAAGAAATGTATTAAATTCTCATCAACACTGACCAAACAGTTCATCCTTTCTTATAGATATTGCTTAACATTAACTTGTATTTATCAAAATTTAATTTAATTCCAATTCACAGTGCTTATGATATAGCATCTTTATTATAAAGCAATGCAGTATTTTCAACCCAATTTCAGGGATTTACAGAAAGTTCAGTGAAAAAAAAAACCCCATAGAAATTGGTAATATCAAGTCTTAACAAAACATAACTTCCTTTAGATAATTTTACTTGACAAAATTTCTGCAAAGGTGTCACTATAATTCCAGTGTAAAATGTGCACTGCAGGCCTGAAGCTTTTATTCATAGAGTCATTATTTGTTTGAAGACTATGGAATGTAATTTAGTGATATATGGAATTTCATAGTTAAAATTGATATTGAAAAAGTGCATTTGAGGATACTGACACTGATATGAATGTACACAAACTTCAAAATCTTATACCTGCATGAGGATTCACAGAAATACAAGGGCCCTACAGAAATACAAGGGCCCTACTTGCTGAGCATAGTATGGGGTAAATACTTGTTGAGCACTCAAAACTGCAGTGAGCCTTTATATTTCTTACTGCTGGAGGTTATCCTGAAAAATATAAAAAAAGAATTTCTCATTTATTTAGTAGCCTACCAGCATGCTGTCTACCAGTAATGGCAGTAGTGAGAATGAAAAAAGTAGTTTTTATTGTAATTTGCATGTAGAATTTTTAAGAAATTTTCAGGAGGTCTATTTTAGTTGCTATAATTACAACAAAAAGTGACAATTTAAAACACCACTTTTCCTGTGTTATTGTACTATAATTTTCAATTTTCATAGATTCCACTGTGCATAATGACCATGTAATTATTAAATTGTTCACATCTGTGACAGTTTAAACTGTTCACATCTGTGACAGTTTAAACAATGTACAATATCTTGTAATATTGGGCTATTCCAGAAAATATCCACCCACTCCCTGTGGAAGCAGTTTTTTTGGTACAACCTGAGAGGAGGGGAGTGGGGGGGAGGTATTTGGAGGGATCCTATTGGGAGGAAAGGGAGGGGGGTATTTGAGGTAACTGGGGTGTGGAAGGGGGAGGGGGGATATTTTCTGAAATAACCCGAGAGAAGGGGAGGGGGTATTTGGAGGGATCCTATTGGGAGGAAGGGGAGGGGGGTATTTTCAGGTAACCGGGGTGTGGAAGGGGGAGAGGGGGGTAAAATGTCACCAGGAGAGTTGGGGGGGGGGGGGGGGGGTAATTTTCTCCGAAAAAACTGCTTCCACAGTGGGGGTGCATATTTTCTGGGATAGCCCATTCCTGTTCATCAGTTCATTTACCTCTTTACAATTTCTAGATAGATCTAGAAAGTTTCATGATGTACATTACAGAATGTAGGCCTACTTAACATAGTAGATGCCTGACTGTCTTGGCTACAAGTATATTCTGCCATCATGAAAACTTACAAATAGCCTACACAGGAAAGATATTAAAAGTATTTGACAGCAGACAGTGGAATCGAAATGTCAACACTGCTATTTTTCGCTGCAAAGTTGTATCTTCGATAAGTCAACAAACGAAGCGGTCTGTCCATTTTGTTTTGCCTCCAATTACGAATTTTATAATGAAAATTAACACTTACCATAACAATTATTAAATCCGCCATGCACTTTAAATATCCGCGTATATTCAGAGCAATAACTGCATGTATTCTCTGACCCAGTTTCAGACATGTATCCACCGATAATGGTGTGTTGATTTCAAAGGGAAACAATTCGCTAATACAACCATTAGTTTTGTGATATTTCACTAAATGTTAAAACGTCTAAACTTAAAAATCTTCGTCTGAAATTATTGATTTTAACACTAGCTCTAATGGCTGGTGCTTGAAAAACAAATTAATGAAAACAAATACCTAATTAAGTGACGTCAACTTCAACGTCATTTTACCGAAATCGAGGCTTGCGTAATTTCGGATAAAAATGTGTCTCTGAGACGGACGTTTTTTTCGTTTTTGAATATGGCGGCATTTCTCACCAGCGATGATTTTTGCACTTTTTGTTGGTTTTTAGCTCGACTATTCGAAGAATAGTCTAGCTATTCTACTCACCCTGGCGTCGGCATCGGCGTCGGCGTCACACCTTGGTTAAGTTTTTGCATGCAAGTACATTCAGCCATCAATTAAAGGCATATAGCTTTGAAACTTATTTTTAGCTCACCTGTCACAAAGTGACAAGGTGAGCTTTTGTGATCGCGCGGTGTCCGTCGTCCGTGTGTCCGTGCGTGCGTCCGTCCGTAAACTTTTGCTTGTGACCACTCTAGAGGTCACATTTTTCATGGGATCTTTATGAAAATTGGTCAGAATGTTCATCCTTATGATATCTAGGTCAAGTTCGAAACTGGGTCACGTGCCATCAAAAACTAGGTCAGTAGGTCTAAAAATAGAAAAACCTTGTGACCTCTCTAGAGGCCATATATTTCACAAGATCTTCATGAAAATTGCTCAGAATGTTCACCTCGATGATATCTAGGTCAAGTTTGAAACTGGGTCACGTGCCTTAAAAAACTAGGTCAGTAGGTCTAAAAATAGAAAACCCTTGTGACCTCTCTAGAGGCCATGTATTTCACAAGATCTTCATGAAAATTGGTCAGAACATTCACCTTGATGATATCTAGGTCAAGTTCGAAACTGGATCACGTGCCATCAAAAACTAGGTCAGTAGGTCTAAAAATAGAAAAACCTTGTGACTTCTCTAGAGGCCATATTTTTCATGGGATCTTCATGAAAATTGATCAGAACATTCACCATGATGATATCTAGATCAAGTTCGAAACTGGGTCACGTGCCGTCAAAAACTAGGTCAGTAGGTCAAATAATAGAAAAACCTTGTGACCTCTCTAAAGGCCATATTTTTCATGGGATCTGTATGGAAGTTGGTCTGAATGTTCATCTTGATGATATCTAGGTCAAGTTTGAAACTGGGTCACGTCCGGTCAAAAACTAGGTCAGTAGGTCTAAAAATAGAAAAAGTTTGTGACCTCTCTAGAGGCCATATATTTCATGAGATCTTCATGATAATTGGTCAGAATGTTCACCTTGATGATATCTAGGTCAAGTTCGAAAGTGGGTCATGTGCCTTCAAAAACTAGGTCAGTAGGTCAAATAATAGAAAAACCTTGTGACCTCTCTAGAGGCCATATTTTTCATGGGATCTGTATGAAAGTTGGTCTGAATGTTCGTCTTGGTGATATCTAGGTCAAGTTCGAAAGTGGGTCACGCGCCGTCAAAAACTAGGTCAGTAGGTCAGATAATGGAAAAACTTTGTGACCTCTCTAAAGGCCATATTTTTCATGGGATCTGTATAAAATTGGTCTGAATGTTCATCTTGATGATATCTAGGTCAAGTTCGAAACAGGGTCATGTGCGGTCAAAAACTAGGTCAGTAGGTCTAAAAATAGAAAAACCTTGTGACCCCTCTAGAGGCCATACTTGTGAATGGATCTCCATAAAAATTGGTCAGAATGTTCACCTTGATGATATCTAGATCAAGTTTGAAACTGGGTCACGTGCCTTAAAAAACTAGGTCAGTAGGTCAAATAATAAAAAAACCTTGTGACCTCTCTAGAGGCCATACTTTTCATGGGATCTGTATGAAAGTTGGTCTGAATGTTCATCTTGATGATATCTAGGTCAAGTTTGAAACTGGGTCAACTGCGGTCAAAAACTAGGTCAGTAGGTCTAAAATTATTAAAATCTTTTGACCTCTCTAGAGGCTATATTTTTCAATGGATCTTCATGAAAATTGATCTGAATGTTCACCTTGATGATATCTAGGTCAGTTTCGAAACTGGGTCATGTGCGGTCAAAAACTAGGCCAGTAGGTATAAAGATAGAAAAACATTGTGACCTCTCTAGAGGCCATGTTTTTCATGAGATCTTCATGAAAATAGTGAGAATGTTCACCTTGATGATATCTAGATAAAGGTCAAAACAGGGTCACGTACCTTCGAAAACTAGGTCAATAGGTCAAATAATAGAAAAACCTTGTGACCTCTCTAGAGACCATATTTTTCAATGGATCTTCATGAAAATTGGTCAGAATTTTTATCTTGATAATATCTAGGTCAAGTTCAAAACTGGGTCACATGAGCTGAAAAACTAGGTCACTATGTCAAATAATAGAAAAAAGGACATCATACTCAAAACTGGGTCATGTGGGAAGAGGTGAGCGATTCAGGACCATCATGGTCCTCTTGTTTCTTTTTCTAGGTCAATTACCAACCTCTCTGGGTCAAGTCCCATAACTCTGACATGTATTTTTAGCAAATTATGCCCCCTTTTGGACTTAGAAAATTTTGGTTAAAGTTTTACATGCAAGTTACTATCTCCAAAACTAATGCAGATATTGATTTGAAACTTCACATGTGTCTTCGGGGTTATAAAACTAGTTGATAGCAGCAAGTCCCATAACTCTGACTTTCATTTTGGCCAAATAATGCCCCCTTTTGGACTAAGAAAATTCTGGTTAAAGTTTTGGGTGCAAGTACATACAGCTATTTCTAAAAGGCATATAGATATGAAACTTATTTTTTCTTTTTTTAGATCAATTACCAACCTCACTTGGTCAAGACCCATAACTCTGACATGTATTTTGAGCAAATTATGCCCCCTTTTAGACTTAGAAAATTTTGGTTAAAGTTTTACATGCAAGTTACTATCTCCAAAACTAATGCAGATATTGATTTGAAACTTCACATGTGTCTTCGGGGTTATAAAACTAGTTGATAGCAGCAAGTCCCATAACTCTGACCTTCATTTTGGCCAAATTATGTTCCCTTTTGGACTTAACAAATTCTGGTTAAAGTTTTGCGTGCAAGTACATACAGCTATTACTAAAAGGCATATAGATTTGAAACTTATTTTTTCTTTTTCTAGATCAATTACTAACCTCACTGGATCAAGTCCCATAACTCTGGCATGTATTTTGGGCAAATTATGCCCCCTTTTAGACTTTGAAAATTCTGGTTAAAGTTTTACATGCAAGTTTCTATCTCCAAAACTAATGCAGATATTGAATTGAAACTTCACATGTGTCTTCGGGGTTATAAAACTAGTTGATAGCAGCAAGTCCCATAACTGATATGCATTTTGGTCAAATTATTCCCCCTTTTGAACTTAAAACTCTTTTGATATTTAACCTTTTTGGGTAATATTTTCCTGCTTCTGGGACAATATTTCGAATAGTCGAGCTTGGCTGTCTTACGGACAGCTCTTGTTAATGTACGAAGTAGTGGTTAAAATATTAAGACTGGTAAAGGATGCCGCCAAGGCGAAAATCATAAATAATGTCTCAAATGTCATGGAAAATTCACCTTTTTTTGGAAAGTGGGGCATGTTTGGAGTAATATATAAATACAACAACACATTATTTTTCAAAGTTTATTACTTATATATGAAGCATTGTGTTTACTTGTTACAAACAGCATAATTATGTATCAATGTAGAATAAGTAATGTATAATATGGCTAAATTCGGTGCCATTTACGTACATTAGTGAACCAAGCGCTTTTGTAATTGGTCACTGGGGAAATTTGGAAATTGGGCAAAAGTCAGGGAAAAGTCAGGGAAATTTGGAATTAGAGGTCGAGGGTTTAGGAATCAATTTGTAAATAAACAGAAAGAATGTAATAGAGGCTATGGCAGTTTCTTAAATTTTGGTCTAAACCTAGCACCTAGAATTTTAACAGAAACATAAGTTTGTTAAGCAAGTTTATATCTCTTCTGTATGCTTCAAACAGTGTAATGTTTTACAAATGCTATGAAATGTGTAGTCCTGCATAGTTGAAGAAGTTATTAGTCCCCTACTGATTGAAAACCAGTTCCAGGGACTATAGGAAAGCGCTTTTCCATCCATCCATCCGCAATTTCGTGTCTGGTCCATAACTTTGTCATTCATTAAGGGATTTTAATATTACTTGGCACAAATGTTCCCCATGATCAGACGACGTGTCATGCGCAAAACCTGGACCCCTAGTTCAAAGGTCAAGGTCACAATTGGAGGTCAAAGGTCAAACGGGCTTTTTTCCTGTCCGGTCTGTAACTCTCCCATCCGTGAAGGGATTTTAATATCACTTGGCACAAATATACCTCATAATAAGATGATGTGTTGTGCACAACTTTCAGACCCCTAGCTCAAAGGTCAAGGTCACACTTAGCAGTCAAATGTTAACATGGCATGAACAGGGTCTCTTTCGTGTCCGGTCCATAACTCTGTCATTCATTACAGGATTTTAATATCACTTGGAACAAATGTTCCCCATGATGAGACGACATGTCATGCGCAAATCCCGGACCCCTTGCTCAAAGGTCAAGGTCACAATTGGGGGTCAAATGTCAACAGGTCTTTTTTCCTGTCCGGTCCATAACTCTGCCATCCTTGAAGGGATTTTGATATTATTTGGCACAAATGTTTCGCATGATGAGACAACATGTCATGCGCAAAACCCAGACCCCTAGCTCAAAGGTCAAGGTCACAATTGAAGGTCAAAGGTCAATTGGGTTTTTTTTCTGTCTGGTCCAGAACTCTGTCATCCATCAAGGGATTACAATATTACTTCGCATAAATGTTCCCATTCATGAGACAACGTGTCATGCATAACACTCAGAACCCTAACTTAAAGGTCAAGGTCACACTTGGGGATCAAAGGTCAATAGGATTTTTTTCCTGTCATGCAAAACAGGATTTGAATATCAGTTGGCACAAATATTCCCCTGGATGAGACAACATGTTGTGCACAAAACCCGGGCCCAGGTCTAAGGTCAAGGTCATACTTAGAGGTCAAAGGTCAAATTCAAGAATGATTTTGTCCGGAGCATTTCTTCTTTATGCATGGAGGGAATTTGATGTAACTTGGCACAAATATTCACCACCATGAGACGGATTGTCGTGCGCAAAAACCAGGTCCCTAGGTCTAAGGTCAAGGTCATACATAGAGGTCAAAGGTCAAATTCAAGAATGACATTGTCCGGAGCATTTCTTCTTCATGCATGGAGGGATTTTGATGTAACTTGGCACAAATATTCACCACCATGAGGCACCCTTGTTTTTAGAATTATGTCCCTTTGTTTTTACTATAAATAGATTATATTGTAACTTTTTTATTACTGGCCGTAGGGAAAAATCAAGACCAATTTTTATGTGTATTTTGACCTATCTCTACCTGGTAAAGAGTTCCTTGTCGACTTACATTATATAGATTTTTTTTTTTTTTTCTGTTAGGATAATTTTTCCCTTTGTTGTTACTATAAATAACTTATATGATAACTTTTTTATAATCGACCAAAAAAATACCATATGAAAACAACTGTAGGTTTTTATATATGCAAATTTTAATCCAAGTGTTTTGTTATAACATACTGTATATATAGTACAATATTGTTTATACATCATTGACAGATATCAGTTCATTATGTTTTATGGCAGTAGAGAAAATTAGGTGCCTTCCAGTAGGGGAATTAGTATTGCATGGCAATACTTCATTCACTTGTTTCATCGTAAAATGTACTGACATAAAAGTCATAACAGTTACTGTTCTTTTCCGTCAGTTATGCTTGCATGGACATTTTACTGAGGAATGCTGAGGAAAGTTCTTTCCAATTGGAATAGTAACTCAGCATTACAAGTTTTAGCTCATCTGATTTTTTGAAAAAAAAAATGGTTAGTTATTGTCATCACTTGATAGGCATCGGCATTGGCATCAGGGTTGCTTGGTTAGGTTTTATGTTTAGGTCAGCTTTTCTCCTAAACTATAAAAGCTATTGCTTTAAAACTTGCAACACTTGTTCACCATCAATAGTTGACTCTGCACAGCAAGTACCGTAACTCTACATTGCTTTTTGCAAGAATTATGGCCCCTTTTGGACTTAGAAAATCATGGGTAGGACAATATTTCTGATATACAGAGACAAAAAAATCATTTGAGTGTCAGCACCCGAAAGGCGATGCTCTTGTTAATCATATTAAATGATGATATGTTTACATATTGCAGTTGCAGCAGTTTAGTTAATTTTAGATATTATTTTTGGTTAGAATGTTATTTATTCTGTACACTAATTCAGAAATTTATAACTGGCATGTCTGATTGATTTCATGTCTGATCTTACATTATTATTTTTACAACGCAAACTGAACTACTGTAATATAAAACAAAACAAATTACTTCAAAATATATTGCAGCATACATGACTGTGTTATTAAGTCTGCAAGGGGCCTACCACAGTAACATTAAATTTTAGTGAAAAAATGCCATTTTCTATAAAAATCATGTATGAATAAGGGCTAATTTTCACAGAATGTCATACATTCATCTGAACGTACTCAGTAGTAAAACCCAAAACATGGTCATAGGTAGTCTTTCAGTGAATAGTATGGACCTTTCTTGTCTGTTGCATCTCACTAAAATAATAAAGGGTTTGTTTAACTGGAACAAACTTTACTTACACCATTGTTATCATTATAACAAGAAAGGTGGTAAAATTAAGCTGATTGAGGCCAATGTTTATAGATCTTGGGCCTGCTAAACTTCCGTGAACACGGAGCATTTTGGTCAGGGAAAATTGGACTCGGGTCAGGGAAAAGTCGGGGAATTTTATTTTCTCTCTTTGTGGGAACCCTGGTCAAGTTTCAGTCAGATTGCCCAAGTAACACCAGAGTTATGGCCCTTAGAAGTTTTTAGTGTTAACTATATAGGGTACTATAAATATGGCAATTTCTGCTTCATTATTTGGGATATATTTGACCTAGAACTATGAAACTTAAATTGAATTTAGATCACCATTAAGTGGTATTGCACACACAATTTCGTCAGGATCTCTTTAGTAACCCCCGTCAGTCATCCGTCATCCTGCCTCAACATTTTTACTTAAAACATCTTCTCCTCTGAAACTACTTGTCAGAATTACACCAAACCTGGTCAGTAGCATCCTTGCATGGACCTCTATCAAGCTTATTCAATGATCATTCATACTGGCACCTTTTAGGGGCCACCAGAGCTAAAACTAGAAAACACTGTAAAGAACTTCTCATGAACCACTTGATGGATCTTCATTAAACTTAGTCTGTAGTATCATTACAAATTCCTCTCCCAAGTTTGTTCAAATGAGGGCACTTGGCCCCTTTCATGGGTCGCTAGAGCTAAAATTAGAAAAAACCTTTAAACAACTTCTTCCCATGAACCGCTTTATTGATTTTCATGAAACTTGGTCTGAATCACCATTATAAGGTCATCTCCCAAGTTTGTTCAAATGTAAGGGGCCACTAGAGCTAAAAATAGAATAAAAAGAAACAAACTTCTTCTCAGGAACTGCTCAATGGATCTTCTTTAAATTTGGTCTGTAGCATTATTATAAGGTCCTCTTCCAATTTTATACATATGGAGGCATTTGGCCCCTATTAGGGGCCACTAAAGCTAAAGTTAGAAATACTTAAACAACATCTTCTCATGAACTGCTGGATGGATCTTCATCAAACAAGGTTTATAGCACCTTTATAAGGTCTTCTCCCAATTTTATTAATCCCCGGACACGAGAAGTGGGGTGGGGGGGGGGTTATAGGAATGGTCTCAGTCCTTCCGTCTGTCCATTCGTAACATTTTGTGTCCGCTCTGTATCTCCTAAAACCCTTGAAGGATTTTCATGAAACTTGGGTCAAAAGATCACCTCATCAAGATGATGTGCAGAACACATTAGTCAGCCATGTCGGCTTAAGGTCAAGGTCACAACTCAAGGTCAAAGGTTTGAGCCTTTCATTTCATGTCCGCTCTGTATCTCCTAAACCCCTTGAAGGATAATCATGAGATTGGGTCAAATGATCACCTCATCAAGATGATGTGCAGAACTCATGAGTTAGCCATGTCAGCTCAAGGTCAAGGTCACAACTCAGGGTCAAAGGTTTCAGCCTTCTGTTTTGTGTCCACTCTGTATCTCAAAAACTAGTAGGCCATATGCTTTCTAACTTCATACATTTTTATGAATTGAGGCATATAGTTTTTGAACCGTCTGTCTGTCGGTCTGTCAGTCTGTCGGTCTGTCTGCAATTTTCGTGTCCGGTCCATATCTTTGTCATCGATGGATGGATTTTCAAATAACTTGGCATGAATGTGTACCACAGTAAGACGATGTGTCGCGCTTAAGACCCAGGTCCGTAGCTCAAAGGTCAAGGTCACACTTAGACATTAAAGGATAGTGCATTGATGGGCGTGTCCGGTCCATATCTTCGTCATGGATGGATGGATTTTCAAATAACTTGGCATGAATGTGTACCACAGTAAGATGACGTGTCGCGCGCAAGACCCAGGTCCGTAGCTCAAAGGTCAAGGTCACACTTAGACATTAAAGGATAGTGCATTGATGGGCGTGTCCGGTCCGTATCTTTGTCATCGATGGATGGATTTTCAAATAACTTGGCATGAATATGTACCACAGTAAGACGACGTGTCGCGCCCAAGACCCAGGTCTGTAGCTCAAAGGTCAAGGTCACACTTAGACGTTAAAGGATAGTGCATTGATGGGCGTGTCTGGTCCATATCTTTGTCATTGATGGATGGATTTTCAAATAACTTGGCATGAATGTGTACCACAGTAAGACGACGTGTCGCGCGCAAGACCCAGGTCTGTAGCTCAAAGGTCAAGGTCACACTGAGACGTTAAAGGATAGTGCATTGATGGGCATGTCCGGTCCATATCTTTGTCATCGATGGATGGATTTTCAAATAACTTGGCATGAATGTGTACCACAGTAAGACAACTTGTCACACGCAAGACCCAGGTCCGTAGCTCAAAGGTCAAGGTCACACTTAGACGTTAAAGGTCATTTTTCATGATAGTGCACAAATTCTTGAGAATGCTTGGGCCTAGTATCACAGAACTTAATAGGGAGGTTGATCATGACCAGTAGACGACCCCTATTGATTTTGAGGTCAAAAGGCAAGGTCACATTGACCCGGAACAGTAGAACTTTTGTGTACAGTGGCCAAATGATTTCGAAGGCCCGCCCACTTAGCTCACATTTAGTCTTATTACATCCGATGTGACAGATGTCATATGCAATTTTTCAATAATTCCTTCAATAACAGCTACTGTCAGTGTATTTTTTTATGATCAAAAACATCAAAATTTGAGGAACTATCTTTGGTTTACCCTAGTGGGTCAGGTAAGCTTAGTAAAAACAAGGTTCAGACAACATTCCGAAAATGTACCAGTATCCGGATAGTATACTTTGGATATAAATGTGTTTTACAGACTGTAATAGCACTTTCCTGTTTATGAAATATTGATGAAAGACCTGATCAATACAACATGACTTTTGACAATTATTAGTTTTACAATGTGGCCTGAAACAGACCTTTTTACTATTACTGTCGCAAACGAGTTCACTTCCATGGGGGGTAGGTGGTCTATGAATGTGCACATCGCAAACTATATATCAAAATGTTTGTAAGAGACTTAAGTTTCCAAAACCAGTTGATGCCAGAATGCAAGTGGTGGGCAAAGTGCTCAAATTCAAGATGGCCGCCAATATGGCCGCCGAAAATTAAAAATCATACTATACATATTGACTGGACAATGTATTTCAAATTTAAAGGCATCGTCCTAGTCTTATACTAGTTTCTGTTGCAGAATAGATTAAAACATATTATATTTCATCTTTAACTAAACTGAAATAAATTCTTACAAAATATGATGGATTTTGCATGCAAAATGATCAGAAAAATTGTTGTTTTACATACATTCTTTTAATAATTCTACCACTTTTAATTACTTGATTATATTTTACAAGTTTTATGCTTTATAATGTTCAGAATTTCCTAAACTATATCATAAGTATTTGACATGACAACTTTTAATTAAATTATTATCTGTTAATCCAGCAATCAATGGCTAAGTAAACAGCTTAGTGGGTGGGGTAAATCTATGTACACTTACATAAAATATGTGTAAAACCTTAAAATTCATATTAAGTGAAGGTGCAGGTTTTTATGCCCCCGGCATCTACTGATGCGGGAGACATATAGTTATTGTCCTGTCTGTCCGTCCGTTCGTACGAGGTTAACCAGATGGGACCGTTTCGTCTAGCATCAGTACCCTAACTAGAATGACTTGATACTAATGCAGATGTAACCTGTGACCATTCCTCATCTTCAGACATCACCTGACCTCAGTTTGACCTTGACCTTGAACTATTACATGAATAAAATGTGTCATATATACCGACATTAGTAAAACTAAGTTACATAATTGGTGTGGGTAATCAGTAAATGATGAAAATATATCATTTTCACATTATGACACGGTTCGATCTTTAAGTAAACATATGTTTGCTAAAAGTAACTAAAACATGCTGAGATGTAAATTCGAACATTAAAACAGCATTTAATAGAATATTTCTTTAGCAATCACATAAAATACTGATTTAAACTTATTAACTGTTTGCTAGTTGTTTTCTTGTAAAACGACAACGTAAAAATTATTAATATACAACATACGTAATAATGTCTTCACATTTTATGTTTAGTTGTAAGCTTGTGAGATATGATAATATCAGTAAAATATGGAATACTGCTCTGCAATGACATCTTTTTAAGATTTGAATAAATAACCTTTAGAATGTTATTAAATTCTAAAAAAAAACATACATTGAACACATATTGATTGATACAAACTGACACAATATTATTTAAGTAATCTACATGTAAGTCATGGTTTTGAAACAGCAACTTCTGAATTTTATTTATTTGTTATTTAAGAAAGCATATGTTTTCTCATACTTTGTAGTATGAGGTAATTATAGCAGAACAAAATGTAAGAAAGCCTTAAATTGAAGAAGGTCTTTGAGAACATATGCAGGAAGCTATCTAGGCACTTTTTAATGGGGACTCTTTGTATACGTCAAATACGCACAACTCATACATAAACTGTATTTGCGATTTAAAGTTTACTTGTAAGACGTAAGTAGTTTCTGTAAAAATAAAATGCTTACTTTTATCTATAGAAATGAGTTCATCTTCGGGATCGCATCACACGAATATTCAGAGGGGCCAAGCCCCCGCCTCCCGTATGTCTGATCCAGCAATGCATACATCTTCTAAACCTTATGGGTGGCACGAGGGATCATACCCCTTACCGGAATACAAATGATATTAGTTCATCTTTGGTATCACATCATGCGAATATTCAGAGGGGCCAAGCCGCACCTCCAGTATGTCTAAACTGACGGTTCAAGCAGCATCGAACCTCTAGGCTGGCAAAGTGTGCCAGACTCCTGCTGCATATAAACCAGTTCTGACTATGGCATCAAGAGGTACTGGGGGACAAGTACCTCCGCTGGTACAAATGTGCCCACATCGGTTTCCGTGCCAAGTATTATTAGAAATGGCACCGGAGGACAAGTACCTCCACATGGTACAAATACGCCCGCATACGTGTCTTAGTAGTGGTACCAGGGGGCAAGTACCTCCGTCTGGTACGAATACGCCCTCATCAGCTTTTGTGTCAAATTATCTTTTGGGTGGTTCCGGGGAATGTGCCCCGCAGCAGGGTACAATTGTACCAGCATCCAAGTATATATGCCGCTTTATCCTATGAGTGGGAGTGGGGTACTTGACCCTCATCATGGTACAGCTGTACCAGTTTTGGGTACGGTACAACAATCTAATGCTGAAATATGGAATAGGCTGTGACCGCCCGACATAAAACAGTCCACTTTGGTACAACCACCCAATTATAGGGGAGGAACAGGGCTGCGGGGCCTTACAACAGGTTCAAATGTGCTAGGAACTGTGTTCGCACTACATCTTACAGGTGGCACTTGGAATCAATCCCGTCCACTTGACGTGGGCCAGAATGCTATTGTTAGACCACCCTACCATATGGATAGCACAGGCGATCACCCCCTCCTATTGACACAAATGTACCCGCAACAGTTTCTGCACCAAAACCCAAAAGTTGTATTTAGAATAATATCCGTCCACCTGATCAAAACGCTCTGGTTCGACCAGCCTACCCTATGGTTGACACCGGGGTTCAGGCCCCTAGAATTAGTACAAATGTACCGCCTATGGCTCCTGTACCACATCCCACCGGTGGAACAAACGGTGGTTTGATCCTTTCCACATGGAGCTAGTGACCATGTTGTTGCACAAACACCCTACTGTATGAGTGGCACACTTAGTACAAATATACAAGCTCCCTCTCGCGTAGCGCAACCCAGGGGTAGTCATTTGTGTCAACCCCTGGGACCCGGAATAGGTATCGTTGGGGTTCAATCAATTCTAACCAGTATAGCTGGGTCCGGTCTGGCCTCAATCCAAAATACTACAGTTGCTGCACTGCCATCTTACCATACGACTGTGTCCTTTGCGCAAATGCCCGCTAGTGTATCTTTAGTGGCCTCGACACCATACACTATGGCTGCTTCAATGCCACCTGATGCCGTGGCTACTCCCATGATCCACACCTCAGCTTATGCAATTATGCATGCTAGGACACCGTTCCAAGTGCCTGCCACAAGGGCACAGATCTTACCTAGGGTAAATGAGTCGATTGCGGCTCAGATCATGTACCCTTGGGTAGGTTCTGGTCTGTTATATTCGGATTCAAGAACTACAACCCCTTATGAACATCAAGTGAGTGTTGTGGTTCAAGCCATTTTACCAACCAATGGTTCCATCTTGAACCCGGAAACCTGGGCCCCCAGGGTCTATTGGGGATTCAACAGCAGGCGCATTATGTGCTCTCCAGTAATTCTTGTTTGCAAGACTATAATAACTCGGGTGTGCGGTTTATGAACCAAAATGGGGTTGCCCTCGCACAACCTTCTGCAAGACCCCCGCCCCCCCCACACACACACACACACACACACACTGAAAGATATCTAGCCAAAACTTCAGTCTGCTACACAACGCCCGGATGAGAGCCTTGACGATTGGTCAGATAGGGTGTTAGAATTGGCCACTGAGGCATTTCCATCCGTTGACCAGCCATTGATAGAATCACAGGCTGTAACCCGTTTTTGTTATGGAATGTGGGACGTAAGTGCAGCTGAACATGTGATCCATCTCAAACTAAATTCGGTACGCTCGTGCTTAGAACGTGCTAAGGAATTTCAACAGTGCCATAATGCATTACAGGGCAATCTGTCTCCGCATAAGGAATGTCCAAATATTAGGGCTAATAGGGAGTCAATTCCCAGACGTTCAGAGAGGCTTGCCTCCAGTACAGACTCAGATGGTTCAAGTCCGACTATTAGTTCTAAAGTCGCTCCAGCCCCAGCGCAACATGCCCTCTCAGAGTTACTAAACAGTATGATTAAAGTCCAGGAGACCGCTAGCAAAAGCCAACTTAAATACCAAGAAAACGCTACTAAGCAGCGGACAGATTTGTTGAAAGCTATGTCTGAGCTTACCGCCAAAGTTGATCAATCATTGTCTCCCTTTCCGTGTAGTCCCGGAAGAAACAAGTCTCGGGAAACCTGTCCGGGTTGATCAGGTAGTCCTTAGTCGGAATGGGGGAGGCTGCTTTAATTGTGGGGGAAGTCATAGGTTGAAGAATCGTATTTTGCCTAGATCTCCAGGGAGATGCTTTAATTGTCAGGGAGATCACCTTAGAAGAGATTGCCCTGAACTGAAGGAGCAGAGTGATATGATGTAAGATATTAAACCAGGGAGGTTACCATTTTGTATAGTGTATGTTCTCAATGATCTATTTCTCCCTGCATTTACCACATGGTTGGCAGGGAATGTCAAGGCCATTTTGAGTATTCACCAGGTCACCTACTGGAAATAATTAATTTCCATTTGTTGGGCATTTGTCCATTGGGTTTTCCGATTTGCCAGCCCACATTTGTTGGGCATTTTGTCCTATGGGGTTTTCAGATTTGGCGGCCCACATTTGTTGGGCATTTTGCCCTATGGGGTTTTCAGATTTGGCAGCCCACATTTGTTGGGCATTTTGTCCCATGGGGTTTTCAGATTTGGCGGCCCACATTTGTTGGGCATTTTGACCATGGGGTTTTCCGATTTGGCAGCCCACATTTGTTGGGCTTTTGTCCTATGGGGTTTTCAGATTTGGCGGCCCACATTTAATGGGCAGTTTGTCCCATGGTGTTTCCAGATTTGGCAGCCCACATTTGTTTGGCATGACTGCCCAGACAGTGGCAGAAATTATTGGAACGTGCACAATGGGTGTTTTGACCCTCACAGCCAAAAAAGATCGGGCCCTTTATTTCCATTGGAAGAGCGGACAGTTTCGTTATTTCCTGTAACTTTGGTGTAATGAAAGTTTCCCTTGATCTATGTAATTTAATTAAGCAGTGTTTATTCACTGTGTATTTTGGTGTAGGGGAAATATTCATTTATTAGATATTTGTATATGAATATTTACATTTATAACCTATATCTGGTATGTATGTATATACCTATGTTCTGTTTCGTTTATTTTATAAATGTCCAAAAAAAATATTACAGTTTACTCTATAAATCACAATACAATTAAATAATCAACATATGTACGACTGTTATAACGCAAAGAAATCAACAAGCTATAGCATATTCTTCAAAGGTGTTGCTGCCGGTATAAAATATAAGTCATAGCAAAAACATTGCGGCAGCCATCTTGGCGGCCATTTTTTAAATAAACTTGGTACGTTTCGTCTAAATATATATTTCGTACTTTATACATTGTTTTGATAATGAAACTATAGTATGATGTATACAAAACTGAAGATGATATCAATTTATTTTTTATTTTACCTGTTATTAGATATACATTGTATTCTATATTGAATTACCCCACCCACTTATAAATATATATATTATCAATAATTTGAATGTATCCTTTAACAAAATGATAATGTTATTACAACTTATTATCACTTGTTCAACACGGGATTGCATTGTGTAAGGAACAACAGTAAATAGAGGAATACAAACAAAGTACTAGCATTTAGGAGTTACCTGTCGCTTTTATTAATAGATTTGAAAGGTTACTGGAATAAACCACTTCAGTAAAGGGGTACCATACTTTTTTATAACTTACTTTTATAATAGATATTTAAATGACTGTCCTCTTCGACAATAAGACGCATTGGTGCAGTGGTAAGCGTGATGGCTCTAGAATCTAACTTATGTGAGTTCGAATTCCGACGGAGATCAATTTTATTTTTTCATTTTATTTTTTTTTTTCATTTTATATTTTGCTAACATACGTTTTAAAATGATGATAATGTTAAACATGTATTTGAATTGCATTACTTGTATCCTTTTGCTATTTTCGAATATAATATAGGTTTTTCAAATATCTTCTTGATTGTGAATTATTCAGCATGGTAACAATTTGGTCAATCAATTAGCTGATGACACTGATTCGGAGGAAACTAACAGTTACACCAACAGCAAGTGTGAAGATGCTCCAATGGACGCGTGTGTTTGAAATGCATTGAATATATTGAAATTGTACGAATGAAATAAAAAATGAAATTGAAATGATGAAATAAATTGTAATAAAAAAACAACATGAAAATGTAAATAAAAGAAATTCAATCATAAAACAAATCACACAGTGTGGGATTCGAACCCACAGTCTCTTAATCGCAAAAGTTAAATCACTAACAAGATTCCTCAATTGTACCAACTGAGCTACCAATGCAGTTTTAGTTTGTACATTATTTGAAATGTATTTATAATTTGTTTTAAAAACATCAAATATCTTTCAATCCCCTATTTAATAAATGGAACAGTCTGGAAAATACAAATCTAAAAATAAAAGCGACAGGTCACGCCTAATTGCTAATATATTGACCGTAAATAGAATTCATCACACTAAAGTCCATATAAAATTGGTATAAAATGTGTCAGAAATTTGTATTTCATATCGATAAATGCATATAATATTGCAGATTTATAACTTTAACATTTTTATAATAACTTCAAATTAATTCACAACAGTTAAATGCTTTTATTTTGCAATTTTATGCATTGGGTATCATTTTCATGTATCAGCGGCCATGTTGGCGGCCATCTTGAATTTGAGGACTTTGCCCAGTGACTAGAAACTGGCATCAGGCAGTTCTGAAAACTACATATTCTGACGAACATTTTGGTATGCAGAAGTTGATGTGCACATTCATAGACCACCTACTACCAGTTTTAAGCTACTTATTTGGCCATATTTGCAGCATGATATGTTGTTTACAACATGATCTTGGTTTCAAGATTAAGCTTATATTATTACCATCCACTATTTCATATTCATATGAATAAGTTGACATTCTTGGTGACATTTTTTAAGAGAAAGGCTTGAATGGTTTAACCTAAACTATAAAGTAAGTTAAAAGCCTTTGTAAACTCTGTTACTGGTTTTGGGAAGATATCATAATTTTACCATTCTGTGAAATTTCTTTTAAGTGTGCAATTAAGATAAATGGAATAAACAACTATAGACATCTAGAAATGCAACTACTGCTATGGTAACTTTCACATCTATCTTCATGAAACTTGGTCAGAATGTTAATCTTGATGATCTTTAGGCCAAGTTGGAATCTGGGTCATGTGGGTCAAAAACTAGGTCACTAGGTCAAATCAAAGGAAAAGCTTGTTAACACTCTAGAGACCACATTTATGAACATATCTTTATGAAACTTGGTCAGAATGTTAAGTTTCAATCTGGGTCAGGAGGGGTCAAAAACTAGGTCACTAGGTCAAATCAAAAGTAAAGCTTGTTAACAATGTAGATGCCACAGTTATGACTGTATCTTCATGAAACTTGTTAATCTTTAGGTCATGTTCGAATCTTGGTCATGTGGGGTCAAAAACTAGGTCAAATTAAAGGAAAAACTAGTTAACTATTTATTACCATATCTTAATGAAACTTGCTCAGAATGTCAATCTTGATGATATTTTGGTCAATAGGTCAGGTTAGCGATACAGGGCCTTCATGGCCCTCTTGTTTAGCAACTAGTAATTAAAAGCCCGGAAAGTGCAATGTACATTACAAGAGCGGGTCCCAGGTTATAAAATTGCGTCAGAGATGTAGAAAACCTGCGTCCTGGAAAACCTGATGAGCAATCTACTAAATACATTATCTATTACCTTTTAGCATAGAATCTAGAACACCTATTCATGCCTCGTTAGACGACCTTATCGCTAGCCAAGTAAGCTAGCTTACAACATTTTGCAAATTACCTGTAGCCATGACTTTTAATAATTTAATTCTGATGTCGTATTGTGTTCAGATGACCGGTTTAGCTCAGTCGGTTGCCCTTGCTTTGTAAGCGAGGGTCCCGGTATCGAGCCTTGAAATAACCGCTATTTTTTTACTTTTGGCATCTGAAAAGTCGTCTGATGTTAAAATAAAATAGCAAATACTGGAATCCAAATATACAGAAGACGTATGTGAATGGGTCGTTCTCAGATCTTCGTTTAGAAGATCAAGTACTTCAGTCAGATTGACCTGATGAGATAACCTCATAATATTATGGCAAAATTTATTTCTAACTTACATTTTTGCAAAATTATGACCCTTTTTCAACTTAGAAAATTATCTTAAAGTGTCTGTATGTAAGATAACTTAGAAAATTTTGCTGAAGTTTTAGTATGCAAGAACACTTAGAAAATTTTGCTGAAGTTTTAGTATGTAAGATAGTATCAAGTAGAAGAGCTTCATTTGTAGAGCACACTGTCATTAGACTGCTCTTGTTTGCTCACTAGCTGCAAGGAAAAGCTGCTAGCTAAACAGTAATATTTAACTATTTTATTAATACTTTACTGGCCAAAATTTACTGAATGATTAATCTCTGTAAGTAGCTAATTACAAAAGAAAATATTTTCTACTTGCTAATTATAGCTTGTACCATTTTTAGCTTGACTGTATGAAGTATATGGAGAGCTATCCTACTCACCCCGGCGTCGGCATCAGCGTCTTTTTCCGCGTCCCGTCTTGGTTAAAGTTTTTTTACACTTTCTCTTTTTTTCCATATCTCATTAATTACTTGATGGATTTATTTCAAACTTCAAATAGTTATTCCTCATCATCACCCACATCATATGACACAAGGGCCATAACTCTCACCAATATTTCATGAATTATTCCCCCTTCTTACTTAGAATTTCAGGTTAATGTTTTGGTGCACTTTCACTCTATTTATGTTATTATCCCCCGCCGATGAAATCGGGAGGGGGGTATTGAAATGGCGTTGTCCGTCCGTGCATCCGTGCGTGCGTGCGTGTGTCCGTCCGCAGCCATTTCTTAGTAACTAGCAGGTAGAATTTCATGAAACTTGAAATAAACATGAACCAACATACTGCGATGATGCCCGTCAAGTTTTTATTTGGATTGGTCGATTTCCCTTAGAGTAATTGCCCTTGATTTAATGAAAAATGCCCAAAAATGTCCGTCCGCAGCCATTTCTCAGTAACTAGCAGGTGGAATTTCATGAAACTTGAAATAAATATGAACCAACATACTGCAGTGATGTCTATCAAGTTTTTTTTTGGATTGGTCAATTTCCCTTAGAGTTATTGCCCTTTATTTACTGAAAAATCCACGTCTGCAGCCATTTCTCAGTAACAAGCTGGTAGAATTTCATGAAACTTGAAATAAATATGAATCAACATACTTTGATGATGTATGTCATTTTTTTTTTCAATTGGTCAATTTTCCTAAGAGTTATTGCCCTTTAATTATTTGAAAATCTACAGATTTGTACATAACAAACCAACCAATTGGTAGAATTTCATAAAACTTCTTTCATTCTTTTCCGTGAACATTTATTATAAACATGTGAAGTTGTGTACCCACACCTGGTCACCACCTTGCTTTCGTCACACCCCCTCCCCTGACCAACCTCCCCCACTCCCCCCCCAAAAAAAATTTTTCCTTTTTACTATTATTTTTTTCAGACTTTCATGAATATTTATCAACATACAAAGGTGTACTGTTCCCCCACCTCACTCCTCCACCCTGTCATCCCCCCCCCCCCCCTACATTTTTATTTTTTTTCATTTTTAATTTTCCATCCATATTTCAATATTTATAATCAACATCGATGATCAATGACAATAATCGATGTTTTGTACCCTCACCCAGTCACCCCCGCTGCCCCTCCTCCCCCAACCAAAAAATAGCATTCATTTTCTGTTAAATTGATTTTGACAAATGAAATTATTTGCTTCTTTTGCTTCTTAGTAACATCCTTAACTTTTTGCCGGATATATTTTTTTGCCATTCCTGACCAGAAACCCTTTCGGCGGGGGATACCAATTCATCGAATTAGCTTGTTACTATATGGATTTGATTCAAATTTAAAACAGTTGTTCCACATCATCACCCACATCATATGACACAAGATCCATAACTCTGGCACCAATTTTGCATGAATTAGGCCCCCTTTTTACATGAAATTTCAGGTTAAAGTTTTGGTGCACTTTCACTCTATCTCAGTTATAATTAAATGGATTTGATTCAAACTTAAAATAATTGTTCCACATCATCAGCCACATCATATGACACAAGGTTCATAACTCTGGCACATATTATTCATGAATTATGCCCCCTTTTTACTTAGAATTTTGGGTTAAAGTTTCGGTGCACTTTCGCTCTATCTCTGTTATTACTAAATGGGTTTGATTCAAACTTAAAACAATTGTTCGACATCATCACTCACATCATATGGCACAAGGACCATAACTCTTGCACCAATTTTTCATGAATTATGCCCCCTTTTACTTAGAATTTAAGGTTAATTTTGATGCATTTTCACTATATCTCAGTTGCTACTAAATGGATTTGATTCAAACTTAAAATAGTTGTTCCATATCATCACCCACATGCAGAGTAGATGACCCCTATTGATTTTGGGGTCACTTGATCAAGGGTCAAGGTCACAGGGGCCTGAACAGGGAAAACCATTTCCGATCAATAACTTGAGAACAACTTGACCCAGAATGTTGAAAAATAAAGGATGATTGGTAATACAGGGTAGATAACCCCTATTGATTTTGGGGTCACTCTGTTAAAGGTCAAGGTCACAGGCGCCTGAACATGGAAAACCATTTCCAATCAATTACTTGAGAACTACTTGACCCAGAATGTTTAAACTTCATAGGATGATTGGACACGCAGAGTAGATGACCCCTATTGATTTTTGGGTCACTTGATCAAGGGTCAAGGTCACAGGGGCCTGAACAGGGAAAACCATTTCCGATCAATAACTTGAGAATAACTTGACCCAGAATGTTGAAACTTCAAAGGTTGATTGGTAATACAGGGTAGATAACCCCTATTGATTTTGGGGTCACTCTGTTAAAGGTCAAGGTCACAGGCGCCTGAACATGGAAAACCATTTCCGATCATTTACTTGAGAACCACTTGACCTAGAATGTTGAAACTTCGTAGGATGATTGGACATGCAGAGTAGATGACCCCTATTGATTTTGTGATAACTTGATCAAGGGTCAAGGTCACAGGGGTCATCTGTCTGTCACACTTAATTTTGATCAATAACTGGAGAACCATTTGGCCTAGAACCTTCAAACTTCATAGGATGGTAGGGCTTACAGAGTAGATGACCCCTATAATTTTGGGGCTACTAGATCAAAGGTCAAGGTCACAGGGGCCTGAACATGGAAAACCGTTGCTGATCAATAAGTTAAGAACCACTTAACCCAGAATGTTGAAACTTCATAGGATGATTGGACATATAGAGTAGATGGCCCTTATTGACTTGATCATCAGATCCTCTCTGTATATCTTCAAGGTCACAGGGACCCAAACATTGAAAACGGTTTCCGTTAAATAACTTGAGAACCACTAGACCAAGAACCTTCAAACTTCATAGGGTGATAGGACTTATAGATAAGATGACCCTTATTGTTTTCGGGTCACTTGTTTAAAGGTCAGGGTCACTGGCCTAAACATTGAAAACGCTTTCCGATCAATAACTTGCGAAGCACTTGATCCGAATGTTGAAACTCCATAGGATGCTTGGGACTTGCAGAGTAGATGACCCCTGTTGAATTTTGGGTCACTCAATCAAAGGTCAAGGTCACAGGCCAGAACATAGAAAAGTGTTTCCAATACATAACTTAAGGACCACTAGGCCCAGAATGTTGAAACTTTTTGGGATGATTGGACATACCAAGTAGATGATACCAATCTGCAGCCAACCATCAGTGTCTCTTTGGCTGTCGCTTCTGCCCTCAATTGACTTCTTGCCTATTACTATGCACTGGGGGAGACATTCGCTTTTCTACAAAAGCATCTTCCATGGTTCGCACAGGTCTTCAAAAGTACTTGAATTTGATGCCTAGTACTTCACGCCTGGTAAACTACAGAGCTACCTCTTTAAAAGGTATACGGTAAACTGCTCTGTCGCAACTTCCGACATAGTTGAGTGTCATCATATTTTTTTGCATTTTTACAAGCAGTGTATCGAGTGTCAAAAATCGGGGAATGGTAGGCGATGTAGATATAATTTAACTTTACAGAGAACTTTAAGTTTGCTAATTCATTCTTAATTTGTGGTCATGGTGATGTTTACCAACAAGCTGATTTTGCAGTAAATTTGGCCATTTCGTCATGAAAGCAATTTCATTGTCAAATATTTACATTTTAACTAATATTAAGAAGCAAACCGAGTAGGCGTGAGATAGCTGTAAAATATACAATGCATTTGGAAATAAAATATGTACCGAAAATGGAGATAGTCATGTCGCTAAGGAGATAGCTCTGTGTTGCATGAACAGAGCTCTGTGTTCATAATTTAAACGTTTAAATATTTACTTTCGGTTGTCCTCATTTGAAATAATATAAAGTGACTGTTCCATTTGATATACATATGTATGAATTTTCCATGTATTGTTTTGAATAAGGTTTTTCATGAGGTTATAATTGTAAATTTTGAATAGTTGTACATTCTGTTTACTTTTTCGCTCAGGTGAGTTATTGTGATCACTTGATGTCCATCGTCAGTCGTCTGTCTGTCTGTCTCTCTGTCAACATTTAGCTTGTGAATGCAATAGAGGCTGTATTTTTCAATTGATCTTCATGAAATTTAGTCAAAATGGTTGTCTTGTTGAAATCTAGGTCAAGTAAGAAAATGTATTATCTGGGGTCAAAAACTAGGTCACTAGGTTAAATTAAAGAAATACCTTATCTATGCAATAGGAACTGCATTTTATACTCTTATCTTTATGAAATTTGATGAGAATGTTTGTCTGGATAAAATCTAGGATAAATTTGAATATGAGTTAACTGGAATAAAAAACTAGGTCACCTGGTTAAATCAAAGGAAAGCTTTGAATATGTGATAGAGGCTGAAGTTTTTCAATTGATTTTCATGAAATTTGGTCAGAATGATTGCCTTGATGAAATCTAGGTCAACATTTTATATGGGTTATCTTGGATCAAAAACTAGGCCAATAGGAAAAATAAAATAAAAAAATGTGTTTGCAATTGCAACTGTATTTTATACTGGACAAATGCGATGCTGGCGTTTTATGAAAAAAAATTAATTGAAAATGCGCGAATTAAAGCCCGCGCGAAACTGCCTTTTTGCCGTTTGCGCGCAATTTCATGCTAGTGAATTTAAATGATTTCACAGTACACGAATAAGGAAATGCGATTACCGGCTCGGGCATGTGTTTTCATAATTTCGCAATTTAAAGATGCTAATGCTTCTACGTCATAATATGACAAAATTCAAATTCTAAAGAAAGATAATTTTACTCAAAATCTGAAGTCACGACCCTTTCGACAAATGCGTCAGATTGGTTCAGATAAAAGATAAATTGATAGAAATGAAAATAGCCGAGATTATTAGAATTTCAATTATAAAGAAAGTTCTTAAATTTAGAATTCGATCACTGCAGTAATTATGTCATTAATTGTATGTTTAATTGAGGTTGCTTATTAAATGCGTACATTGTTAAAACACTAAATGCATTATGATTAGCCTCCACGTAAAGTTGTCCTATAAAGTTTATCTAGCTTGTAAATCAGCATGACTGTTTAAAACTTTCAGATTTTAGATTCTTTAGTGCATTTGAAGGTGCTGGTACAATGATGAAGTCACAGCGACTTTGATATTTGTATAAAGTATATTTAATTTACCGGTACATACAAACAAACTGGTCGTGTCCTCAACGAAAAGCAACTATGGTATCATTATATTCAGATATGATTTTACAAGCATTGTAAAATCATATCTGAATGTAATATAGTGTAATAGGTAGTGTAAACAAGTATCAGAGCCACTTCCACTAAAGTTACAGGCAAGCCTTGCTTTTCACAAGATAATTTCACGCATTAATTATTCTCTATCTGAATTTTTCTTTTTTATAGAAAAAGTAGCACATGCCGATTCTAAGAAAATATAGCCCGCTTGCTTAGATTAATAGTGAAAGTGCAGATCTATTGATCATGGGCTTTGAGTTTGAACCCCCTGACTATTTTACAATGTGTCTGTAGGAGGACTTGTTAGTTGCTGAGAACAAGTAAGTACTGGTGCTGAATCCAGAAGTACTTGTTAAAACGGCACTAAATACAAAACAAGCAAAATAAATATAAGAAAATATAAGCATTATGTATTATACAAATGATGTATAAATATAAAAATAAGATAATTGAATTGTATCTCGTAAGTGGACATAACTACTATCCGGATACATTCAACACTGCTCAAAACTGTTAATGCAACACAGAACTATCTCCTTAGCGACATGACTATCTCCATTTTCGGTACATATTTTATTTCCAAATGCATTGTATATTTTACAGCTATCTCACGCCTACTCGGTTTGCTTCTTAATATTTGTTAAAATGTAAATATTTGACAATGAAATTGCTTTCATGACAAAATGGCCAAATTTACTGCAAAATCAGCTTGTTGGTAAACATCACCATGACCACAAATTAAGAATGAATTAGCAAACTTAAAGTTCTCTGTAAAGTTAAATCATATCTACATCGCCTACCATTCCCCGATTTTTGATATTCGATATACTGCTTGTAAAAATGCAAAAAATATGATGACACTCACCTTTGTTGATGTTCTTTTATCGCGACGTGCACTACCTCGGAAGTTGCGACAGAGCAGTTTACCGTATACCTCTTAAAGAGGTAGCTCTGTAGTTTACCAGGTGTGTACTTGAAAAGTACCGTATTTTGGTGTGTATAGGTCGCACTTTTTCTACCCATTCTGCTGCCTGAAAAAGTTCCTGCGACCTATACGACAGAACATTGCCAGCAGTTTTTTTTTGGGCCAATTTTCTGACCGTAGCTCTCGCAAAATGACGTGCATCTGTTACGAACGAACAAAATGGATAAAAAATATCAATATTGGCGGCTTTTCAACCAATAGCGGTTACTTTCAATAAAATATATCGTAAATAACCCATACAGACTATTAAAATTATGAATGACTTTAATTCAAAGATGTTTTTGCAGTCTGAATTACGTTTGTTTCTACTTTCGTTTTACTGGACGCCATTGACATGTACTCCGGGTTGGATAAAATCTGGACAGATCCGTCCTCCATTCCAAACATTGTTTATACTAATTCTTAGCGTATTAAAAAACTTGAAAGATAATTTTTTACTTTTGATTTTTAAATAAAAGAAAAAATCCAAAAAGAGATATTTTGTTAATCTTTTTACTCAGAATCAAAAGAACGCGGTTAATTACATGACACGGAAAGGTGTTATAATTGCTGTGCAAACAATTCACACTTAAACTTGCATGATAACAGAATGTAAACGCAAACCGTCTGCTGCCAATTAGTGTCAATTTAAAGCCGCTTTTCTTTGATATAATCTGTTACCTATACTACTGTTGGTACGAAACGGTTGGGAACGAAAACAACACTGTCCGATTTCCACCAATCAGGTTCTGATAATAATTCAGTCCGTGGCATCAATATGGCCGCCGCCATAACTTTTTTGCCGGTAAATATTAAATATTGCTGGGGAAAAAATCCGAAATTTAACTGCGACTAATACGCTAGAAGTTAAATTTTCCAACCATTTCCAGAGCAAAAATTAGATGCGGACTATACATTACCGCGACCAATACACACCAAAATACGGTACTTGAATTTGAAACTGCCAAAAACTCCTTGAAAAGCACTTGAATTTTGAAAAAAAAAAAAAACTAGTAAATTGTCCTTGAATTGATGTTCTGCGAATAGAAAATCAGAAAAAATAACAGATCAGACCAAAATGTCGAAAAAAAAGACGAACAAATGACAGACCTATCTTCGACAGGGCTTACCAGCGAGTAAATGATACGGTACGGTACTGGGATGGGTTTAAGTACTCTAAACGCAATATTATTATAACAATGTGAAATTTTATCAGTGCTGAATTGAAGGTCATTTTTGGGTGACTGTTGCAGTGTTTATTTTGTAGAAAATAGACAGAATTTTGTCATGAGTAACAGAAATAAATGCGACAAATGCGATTTTGTAGTCCTTGAAAATGGGGAAAAATCCTTGAAAAGTACTTGAATTTTGTTTTGAAAGCTCTGTATGAACCATGTCTTCTAGTTTTTATACCCTATGGAAGGCTAATGTAGAAAAAACATTGATTATTCTACTGATTTCTTTTATTTGCTTTAATCCATATACATGTAAGAAACAAACTATTTTAAAATTTCGATTTAAATTGGTGATGAACTGAAGAAAAAAGTCTGAGATGATTTCAACATTTCAGTGTAAAGGCATAATAAATAATAACATTATTGGAAAGAAAATGTTTTTTTGTTGTTCAGTTGTTATTTGCTTTCCAAAACAGGACGTATATTGTGATAGTGCATGCATCTGCCGTCCCTCCATCTGTCTGTCATAATTCGTGTCCGGAGCATAACTTCATAACCATTAAAGGTATTGACTAAACTTGGCAGGTAGATGGCAGTAATATGATGTGCAGAGCGCTTGAACAAGCTCTGTAAGTCAAGATCACAAATTGAGCTGAAAGGTCAAAATTGGCGGTCATATTTCGTCTCTGGAACATAACTAAATATGGCTTGTAGGTAGATTGCGATAAGACGATGTGCAGTGCACATGAACCAGGTCTGTAGGTCAAAGATCAAGATCACAAATTGAGCTCAAAGATCAATTTTGTCTGTTTTATTTTGTGTCTGGAGCATAACTTATTAACCATTCAAGATATTGACTTCAAACTTGGTATGTAGGTCAATTGTTATGAGACTATGTGCAGGGTGCTAGGTCACAGATCAAGGTCACAGCAAGGTGAAATCTGTCCATCATATTTCATATCAAGAGTGTAACCCCTTTAGTATCCTGCCTCCTGTCACCACCACACACTCTGCTCCCCCTCCCATCCCACCCCTGCACATGCCCTTCCAAAAAAAGATCTTTTAATATGCTTTTTTTAGCTCACCTGAACTGAACGTTCAGGGTGAGCTAATAGTATGGGGTGGATAGTCCAGCATCCGGCGTGCGTCGTCTGTTGTCCACATTTTTACTTAAACATCTCTGAAACTGCTGGTCAGAAGAACACCAAATTTGGTCTGTAGCATCCTGGTGAGGCCCTCTAACGGGGGGGTATTTGGCCCCTTTTAGGGGCTGCTAGAGCTAAAAATAGAAAAACCTTCAAAAGACTTCTTCTCATGAACTGCTTGATGGATCTTCATCAAACTTGGTCTGTAGCATCATTATAAGGTCCTCTCCCAGCTAGAGCTAAAAATAGAAATATGTTTAAACGGCTTTTTTACATAAACTGCTGGATTGATCTTCATCAATCTTAGTCTTTAAGATCATTATATAGTCCTCTATCAGATTTATTCAAATGGGGGCACTTGGCCCCTTTCAGGGGCCGCTAGAGCTAAAAATAGAAATACCTTTAAACAACTTCTTCTCATGAACCGTTTGATGGATTTTCATCAAACTTGGTCTGAAGCATCATTATAAGGTTCTTTGTCAATTTTATTGTTCCCCCCGACAACAAAGTTGTAAGGGGGGGATACTGGTTTCAGGTTGTCTGTCTGTCTGTCTGTCCATCTGGCCGTCTGTCCGTAGACGCAATCTTGTGCGCACCATCTCTCATCCCCTTGACAGAATTTAATGAAACTTCACACAAGTGATCAGTTACTATACTATATACATAGACACAAACTTGTGTGCACCATCTCTCCTCATCCCCTTGACACAATTTAATGAAACTTCACACAAGTGATCAGTACCAACAGTAGTTGTGCATGGGGCATGTTAGGGTCTTTTAGAAAAAAAATTTGCAGAGTTAACTTGTGCGCACCATCTCTCCTCATCCCCTTGACACAGTTTAATGAAACTTCACACAAGTGATCAGTACCAACAGTAGTTGTGCATGGGGCATGTTAGGTTCTTTCAGAAAAAAAATTTGCAGAGTTATGGGACTTTGTTTTTTTGTTACTATACTATATACATAGACACAATTTTGTGCGCACCATCTCTCCTCATCCCCTTGACACAATTTAATGAAACTTCACACAAGTGATCAGTAACAACAGTAGTTGTGCATGGGGCATGTTAGGTTCTTTCAGCGACAAAAATTGCAGAGTTATGGGACTTTGTTTCTTGTTAACATACTATGTACATACAGTCTGCATATGCAATCTTGTGCGTGCCTAATCTACCAAACCCTTACACACAATTTAATGAAACTTCACACAAGTGATCAGTACCAACCCTAGTTGTGCATGGTGCACATTACATTCTTTTAGATAAATATTCTGCATAGTTATGGGACTTTGTTTTTTGTTACTATACTGTATGTATCATTTTTGTTACTATACTGTATACATACAGTTTATATACATACAGTCCATGTATATTGCTTCACTTGGCGGAGCTCTTGTATTGATCATAGGGCAGTGCGTTTTTAGCTTGTCTGATTTTTTTTAAAAATCTATGAGGTATTGTCGTCACTTGATCATCGGCGTAGGCGTTGGTTAAAACATTTGCTTAGGTTCACCTTTTCTAAAAAATTATAAGAGCTATAGCTTTGAAACTTTGCACTCTTGTTTATCATCATTAGGTGACTATGTAGGCCAAGAGCCATAACTCTGATATGCATACTGAATTGTAACTTATTTCTTACATACTGTCCAGTACTTGCGGCTAAGCGATGGCACCCAAATGCTGTGCTCTTGCTTTCCATGCAGATGAGTTAATGATAAATCCATTTGTGTTTAATGTATGCCATCTGCAGTATAACCTAGTTAGTGATATTATTGACAAGTGCATTTATTTACAGGGTGGGGTACAATATAAAGAAGGCTATCACAGAGGATGTGTTCTACAAGGACAAGGATAGTCAGATTGCAGCCATTGAAAAAACATTTGATAAAGCAAAAGAGCCAGTAAGTTTAAGATCCTAAGAGTTTGTGTCATAAACATTTATGACTGGGAGTCTTCATTATTCCCCCACCAAACATGTTTGAGGGGGGCTATATAGGAGTCAGTTTTGTGGCGTCCCGTTGCATCGTATCGTCGAATCTATTTAGTTATACTAGATTTGATTCAACTAAATAATGTCCTTACCACATCTTAACAGTGCTAATCGACACATTTCAGATTAGCCCCTTATTGATTTAGGTTATTCGATCATTTTCCAATATCTCATTTATTACTGAATGGATTTGATTCAAACTTAAAATAGATGTTCCACCTTATCACCCACATCATTTGACACAAGGTGCATAACTCTGACACCAATTTTTCATGAGTTATGCCCCCTTTTACTTAGAATTTAAGGTTTATTTTGATGCATTTTCACAATATCTCATTTATTACTGAATGGATTTGATTCAAACTTAAAATAGATGTTCCACCTTATCACCCGCATCATGTGACACAAGGTGCATAACTCTGACACCAATTTTTCATGAATTATGCCCCCTTTTACTTCGAATTTAAGGTTAATTTTGATGCATTTTCACTATATCTCAGTTATTACTAAATGGATTTGATTCAAACTTAAAATAGATGTTCCACCTTATCACCCACATCATATGACACAAGGTGTATAACTCTGACACCAAGTTTTTATGAATTATGCCCCTTTTTACTTAGAATTTAAGGTTAATTTTGATGCATTTTCACTATATCTCAGTTATTACGAAATGCATTTGTTTCAAACTTGAAGTAGTTGTTCCACATCATCACCCACATCATATGACACAAGGTGCATAACTCTTGCACCAATATTTCCTGAATTATGCCCCCATTTTGCTTAGAAGTATTCTTGTATAGTGTTTTGATACACTTTATCTGTACCTCTCTTATTATTTGATATTTTTGTACCCCCCGACAACAAAGTTGTAAGGTGGGGTATACTGGTTTCAGGTTGTCTGTCTGTCTGTCCGTCTGGCCATCTGTCCGTCTGTCCATAGACGCAATCTTGTGCGCACCATCTCTCCTTATCCCCTTGACAGAATTTAATGAAACTTCACACAAGTGATCAGTACTAACAGTAGTTGTGCATGGGGCATGTTAGGTTCTTTTAGAAAAAAATTTTGCAGAGTTATGGGACTTTGTTTTTTTGTTACTATACTATATACATAGACACAATCTTGTGCGCACCATCTCTCCTCATCCCCTTGACACAATTTAATGAAACTTCACACAAGTGATCAGTTACAACAGTAGTTGTGCATGGGGCATGTTAGGTTCTTTCAGAAATTTTTTTTGCAGAGTTATGGGACTTTGTTTTTTTGTTACTATACTATATATATAGACACAGTCTTGTGCGCACCATCTCTCCTCATCCCCTTGACACAATTTAATGAAACTTCACACAAGTGATCAGTAACAACAGTAGTTGTGCATGGGGCATGTTAGGTTCTTTCAGCGACAAAAATTGCAGAGTTATGGGACTTTGTTTCTTGTTAACATACTATGTACATACAGTCTGCATATGCAATCTTGTGCGTGCCTAATGTACCAAACCCTTACACACAATTTAATGAAACTTCACACAAGTGATCAGTACCAACCCTAGTTGTGCATGGTGCATGTTACATTCTTTTAGATAAATATTCTGCATAGTTATGGGACTTTGTTTTTTGTTACTAAACTGTATACATACAGTCTATATACATATAGTCCACATAATTATGCAATCTTGTGTGCATCAAATTGCAATGTACTGTGTCAGTGCATGCGGGGGGTACATTCATCACATTTAGTGATAGCTCTAGTTAGCTCACTTGAGCCAAAGGCTCATGGTGAGCTTTTGTGACCGTTCAGTGTCCGTCAACATTTTCTAAAAAAATCTTCTTGAAAACCACTGGGCAGAATTACACCAAACTTCACAGGAATAATCCTTGGCTGGCCCCCTTTCAAAATTATTCAAAGAATTGAATTCCATGCAGAACTCTGGTTGCCATGGCAACCGAAAGGAAAAACTTTAAAAATCTTCTTGTCCAAAACCACAGGGCCTAGGGCTTTGATATCTGGCGTGTAGCATCATCTAGTGGTCCTCTGACATCCTTTCTAATATTTTAGCATCAGTTTGCCATTTTAAACTTGTGGCTCAATTTGATTGTAATTAATTTTTATTGATAGAAATTAAATACCTGTTTCAGTTGTGACACATTAATCAACACCTGGCTTTGTTATATCATGCAATAAACAACAATCAACAGGGGTAAATAGGTGTGAAAATATCCGAAAACTGTTGTTTACAGATTCGTTATTAGCAAGGATTAATTAATGTAAAGGAGTGAATCTTTTTTTTTTCCATTGTTTGATTTTTTTTCAGTCGGGAGATTTGGACTTCTTATCGGGGTGATCGGGTTTTACATCCAGAATCGGGAAAAACCCGACGGGATTGGGAGAGGTGGGACAACTGAAAATATTGTTATATTTTTTATGCCCCCGAAGGGAGGCATATAGTTTTTGAACCGTCTGTCGGTCTGTCCGCAATTTTCGTGTCCGGTCCATATCTTTGTCATCGATGGATGGATTTTCAAATAACTTGGCATGAATGTGCACCACAGTAAGACGACATGCAGTGCGCAAGACCCAGGTCCGTAGCTCAAAGGTCAAGGTCACACTTAGACGTTAAAGGATAGTGCATTGATGGGCGTGTCCGGTCCATATCTTTGTCATCGATGGATGGATTTTCAAATATCTTGGCATGAATGTGTACCACAGTAAGACGACGTGCAGTGCGCAAGACCCAGGTCCGTAGCTCAAAGGTCAAGGTCACACTTAGACATTAAAGGATAGTGCATTGATGGGCGTGTCCTGTCCATATCTTTGTCATCGATGGATGGATTTTCAAATAACTTGGCATGAACGTGTACCACAGTAAGACGACGTGCAGTGCGCAAGAACCAGGTCCGTAGCTCAAAGGTCAAGGTCACACTTAGACGTTAAAGGTTAGTGCATTGATGGGCGTGTCCGGTCCATATCTTTGTCATCGATGGATGGATTTTCAAATAACCTGGCATGAATGTGTACCACAGTAAGAGGACGTGTCACACGCAAGACCCAGGTCCATAGCTCAAAGGTCAAGGTCACACTTAGACGTTAAAGATCATTTTTCATGATAGTGCATTGATGGGCATGTCCGGTCCATATCTTTGTCATTCATGCATGGATTTTAAAATAACTATGCATGAATGTGTGACACAGTAAGACGATGTGTCGCGCGCAAGACCCAGCTCCGTAGGTCAAAGGTCCTAAACTCTTACATCAGCCATAAAACTATTATGCAAAGTGCCACGGGGCATGTGTCTCCTACGGAGACAGCTCTTGTTTTCTTTTTTTTTCTTTTTTCTTTAAATATTTTGAATAAATACAAAGCAACTGTTTCAATATTTCAGAATGGTATCGTTTAAAATGACATGAGCTTCTCAATTCAAACTGGTGTGATAGTCTTTTTGTTTTGATCAAATAACCAGTAATTATCGTCAATTAGCTCATCACCTTTAGTCAATTTTGTTGTTCACAGTTGATCTCGGTTAAAATAATCTCCATGTTTTTTTGTAAGTAGCCTAATATTTGTGATTTTTAATATTTCTTTCATCACAATAAATGAAATTTAATATAAAATTAATTTTGTTTGAAAGAAAAATAAAGTTTAAACTACTCGATCTTTTACGGGAACCTAACGGCAATCTTAGATTTTAGCCTAGACAGTAAGCGCGGAGAATAATTATGTCTCCCCCAGGAGACATATTGTTTTTGCCCTGTCCGTCCGTCCGTCCTTCCGTCCCTCCGTACGCCACACTTCATTTCCGAGCAATAACTGGAGAACCATTTGACCTAGAACCTTCAAACTTCATAGGGTTGTAGGGCTGATGGAGTAGACGACCCCTATTGTTTTTGGGGTCACTCCGTCAAAGATCAAGGTCACAGGGGCCTGAACATTGAAAACCATTTCCGATCAATAACTAGAGAATCACTTGACCCAGAATGTTGAAACTTCATAGGATGATTGGCCATGAAGAGTAGATGACCCCTATTGATTTTGGGGTCACTCCGTCAAAGGTCAAGGTCACAGGGGCCTGAACATTGAAAACCATTTCCGATCAATAACTAGAGAACCACTTGACCCAGAATGTTGAAACTTCATAGGATGATTGGTCATGAAGAGTAGATGACCCCTATTGATTTTGGGGTCACTCCATCAAAGGTCAAGGTCACAGGGGCCTGAACATGGAAAACCATTTCCGATCAATAACTAGAGAACCACTTGACCCAGAATGTTGAAACTTCATAGGATGATTGTACATGCAAAGTAGATGACCCCTATCTATTTTGGGGTCACTCCATTAAAGGTCAAGGTCACAGGGGCCTGAACATTGAAAACCATTTCCGGTCAGTAACTTGAGAACCACTTGACCCAGAATGTTGAAACTTAATAGGATGATTGGTCATGCAGAGTAGATGACCCCTAACGATTTCGGGGTCACTCTGTGAAAGGTCAAGGTCACAGGAGCCTGAACATTGAAAACCATTTCCAGTCAGTAACTTGAGAACCACTTGACCCAGAATGATGAAACTTCATAGGATGATTGGTCATGCAGTGTAGATGACCCCTAACGATTTTAGGGTCACTCTGTTAAAGGTCAAGGCCACAGGGGCCTGAACATGGAAAACCATTTCCAATCGATAACTTGAGAACCTCTCGACCCAGAATGTTGAAACTTCATAGGATGATTGTTCATGCAGAGTAAATGACCTCTATTGTTTTTGGGGTCACTTCGTTAAAGGTCAAGGTCACAGAGGCATGAACATTGATAACCAGTTCTGATCAATAACTTGAGAACCACTTGACCCAGAATGTTGAAACTTCATAGAATGATTGAACATGCAGAGTAGATGACCCCTATTGATTTTGGGGTCAGTCTTTTAAAGGTCAAGGTCACAGTGGCCTGTTCATGTAAAATCATTTTTTGGAAATAACTTGAGAAGCACTTGACCTACAATGTTGAAACTTAATAGGATGATTGGACATGCAGAGTAGATGACCCCTATTTATTTTGAGGTCACTTAATCAAAGGTCAAGGTCACAGGAGCCTGAACAGTGACTTGAGAACCACTAGGCCAAGAGTGTTGAAATTTAGCGGGATGATTGGACATGCCAAGTAGATGATCCCTATTGCAGCTAACCATCAGTGTCTCTTTGACTTTCGCTCCTGACCCCTATTGACTTCTTGCCTAAAGGACTTTGCATTGGGGGAGACATGCGCTTTTTTACAAAAGCATTTTCTAGTTTCCCTTTATCAAAATGGCGAAAATCGAAAACAAAATTTGTTTTGGTTTGAAGTTGGAAAGTCGTCGATACCTGTGTGTCGGGGCTGGTTAAAAAAACGCATTATCTATGGTATTTTGCCGCAGCATTAAAACAAATAAACCTTATCACATGTTTGTACATTTTTGGTTCTTTTTTTTTTTTTTTTGAGAGGGAGAAATAAAAAAGGGGGCGGGCGGCATAAAAAAAGGGGGCGGGCGGGGATGATAATCTAGGAATTAATTTATTATGGCCTAAACATGAACCAACATACTGTGATGATGCCTGTCAAGTTTTTTTTATGGATTGCCCTTGATTTAATGAAAATTTCATGTCAGGAGCCATATTGGTAGAATTTCATTAACTTTCTTTCATTCTGTTCCATGAACATATATTATAAACATGTGAAGTTGTGTACCCACACCTGGGCACCCCCTCGCCTTGGTCACACCCCATCCCCCCTCCCCAACACACAAATTTTTTTTTTTTCATTCCTTATTTTAAATTTATTTCAAACCTTCCATGAATATTTATCAACATGCAAAGTTGTACCGTTCCCCCACCTTGCTACTCCATTACTCGAGCCAGTCATGCCCACCACCCCGATCATGTATCCCCCCCCCCCCCCCCCCCCCCCCTAAACATTTTTAAAAAATTTCAAACCTTCAACATCCACCCCTTGCCGCCATCCATGTTCAAGATATCTTACTTGATTGTGCTCTCTTAAGGACATCAGTCTGTTCTTTTAATTAGATAGCAACACTTGGTGCCAAACTATACTAAGACAGTATTTCATTCTAGTTACACTTCAAGCTCACATTTGAAACAATTCCATTTAATTCTAAAAGCTTAGCTTATTACAGTAAACATATTCCATTCAAAATAATTTCATTACTCAGGATCAACATAACATACATTTATTATGTACACTTAAAACATTCATTTTCTGTTTAATTGATTTTGACTAATGAAATTATTTGCTTCTTAGTAACATCCTTAACTTTTTGCCGGATATATTTTTTTGCCATTCCTCACCACAAACCCTTTCGGCGGGGGATACCAATTCATCGAATTTGCTTGTTACTGAATGGATTTGATTCAAACTTAAAATAATTATTCAACATCATCACTCACATCATATGACACAAGGGCCATAACTCTTGCACACAAATATTTCATAAATTCCCCCTTTTAACTTTGAATTTCAGGTTAAAGTTTTGATGCACTTTCACTCTTTCTCAGTTATTATGTCTCCCCCAGGAGACATATTGTTTTTACCCTGTCCGTCCGTCCGTACGTCACACTTCATTTCCGAGCAATAACTGGAGAACCATTTGACCTAGAACCTTCAAACTTCATAGGGTTGTAGGGCTGCTGGAGTAGACGACCCCTATTGTTTTTGGGGTCACTCCGTCAAAGGTCAAGGTCACAGGGGCCCGAACATTGAAAACCATTTCCGATCAATAACTTGAGAACCACTTGACCCAGAATGTTGAAACTTCATAGGATGATTGTACATGCAAAGTAGATGACCCCTATTGATTATGGGGTCACTCTGTCAAAGGTCAAGGTCACAGGGGCCTGAACATGGAAAACCATTTCCGATCAATAACTAGAGAACCACTTGACCCAGAATGTTGAAACTTCATAGGATGATTGGTCATGCAGAGTAGATGACCCCTATTGATTTTGGGGTCACTCTGTCAAAGGTCAAGGTCACAGGGGCCTGAACATGGAAAACCATTTCCGATCAATAACTAGAGAACCACTTGACCCAGAATGTTGAAACTTAATAGGATGATTGGTCATGCAGAGTAGATGACCCCTATCGATTTTGGGGTCACTCCATTAAAGGTCAAGGTCACAGGGGCCTGAACATGGAAAACCATTTCCGATCAATAACTAGAGAACCACTTGACCCAGAATGTTGAAACTTCATAGGATGATTGGTCATGCAGAGTAGATGACCCCTATTGATTTTGGGGTCACTCTGTCAAAGGTCAAGGTCACAGGGGCCTGAACATGGAAAACCATTTCCGATCAATAACTAGAGAACCACTTGACCCAGAATGTTGAAACTTTATAGGATGATTGGTCATGCAGAGTAGATGACCCCTACAATTTTGGGGTCACTCTGTGAAAGGTCAAGGTCAGAGGAGCCTGAACATTGAAAACCATTTCCGGTCAGTAACTTGAGAACCACTTGACCCAGAATGATGAAATTTCATAGATGATTGTTCATCAGAGTAGATGACCCCTTATGATTTTAGGGTCACTCTGTTAAAGGTCAAGGCCACAGGGGCCTGAACATGGAAAACCATTTCCGATCAATAACTTGAGAACCTCTCGACCCAGAATGTTGAAACTTCATATGATGATTGTTACATGCAGAGTAATGACCCCTATGATTTTTGGGTCACTCCTGTTAAAGGTCAAGGTCACAGGGCCTGAACATTGATAACCAGTTCCGATCAATAACTTGAGAACCTCTCGACCCAGAATGTTGAAACTTCATAGGATGATTGAACATGCAGAGTAGATGACCCCTATTGTTTTTTGGGTCACTCCGTGAAAGGTCAAGGTCACGGGCCTGAACATTGATAACCAGTTCCGATCAATAACTTGAGAACCACTTGACCCAGAATGTTGAAACTTCATAGGATGATTGAACATGCAGAGTAGATGACCCCTATTGATTTTGGGGTCAGTCTATTAAAGGTCAAGGCCACAGTGGCCTGTTCATGTAAAATCATTTTTTGGAAATAACTTGAGAAGCACTTGACCTACAATGTTGAAACTTAATAGGATGATTGGACTTGCAGAGTAGATGACCCCTATTTATTTTGAGGTCACTTGATCAAAGGTCAAGATCACAGAAGCCTGAACAGTGACTTGAGAACCACTAGGCCAAGAGTGTTGAAATTTAGCGGGATGATTGGACATGCCAAGTAGATGATCCCTATTGCAGCCAACCATCAGTGTCTCTTTGACTTTCGCTCCTGACCCCTATTGACTTCTTGCCTATAGGACTTTGCATTGGGGGAGACATGCGCTTTTTTACAAAAGCATTTTCTAGTTACTAAATGAATTTGATTCAAACTTAAATAGTTGTTCCACATCATCACGCACATCATATGAAACAAGGTCCATAACTCTGGCACAAATTTTTCACAAATTATGCCACCTTTTACTTAGAATTTAAGGTTATTTTTTTATGCATTTTCACATTATTAGCTCACCTGTCACAAAGTGACAAGGTGAGCTTTTGTGATCGCGCAGCGTCCGTCGTCCGTCCGTCAGTCAGTCCGTGCGTGCGTGCGTGCGTAAACTTTTGCTTGTGACCACTCTAGAGGTCACATTTTTCATGGGATCTTTATGAAAATTGGTCAGAATGTTCACCTTGATGATATCTAGGTCAAGTTTGAAACTGGGTCATGTGCGGTCAAAAACTAGGTCAGTAGGTCTAAAAATAGAAAAACCTTGTGACCTCTCTAGAGGCCATATATTTCACAAGATCTTCATGAAAATTGGTCAGAATGTTCATCTTTATGATATCTAGGTCAAGTTCGAAACCTGGTCACATGCCATCAAAAACTAGGTCAGTAGGTCAAATAATAGAAAAACCTTGTGACCTCTCTAAAGGCCATATTTTTCATGGGATCTGTATGAAAGTTGGTCTGAATGTTCATCTTGATGATATCTAGGTCAAGTTCGAAACTGGGTCACATGCGGTCAAAGACTTGGTCAGTAGGTCTAAAAATAGAAAAACCTTGTGACCTCTCTAGAGGCCATACTTGTGAACGGATCTTCATAAAAATTGGTCAGAATGTTCATCTTGATGATATCAAGGTCAAGTTTGAAACTGGGTCAAGTGCGGTCAAAAACTAGGTCAGTAGGTCTAAAAATAGAAAAACCTTGTGACCTCCCTAGGGGCCATATTTTTCAATGGATCTTCATGAAAACTGGTCAGAATGTTCATCTTGATAATATCTAAGTCAAGTTCGAAACTGGGTCAAGAGCGATCTAAAACTAGGTCAGTAGGTCTAAAAATAGAAAATCTTTGTGACCTCCCTAGAGGCCATATTTTTCCATGGATCTTCATGAAAATTGGTCAGAATGTTCATCTTGATGATATCTAGGTCAAGTTCGAAACTGGGTCACATGCGTTCAAAAACTAGGTCATTAGGTCTAAAAATAGAAAAACCTTATGACCTCTCTAGAGATCATATTTTTCAATGGATCTTCATGAAAAGTGGTCTGAATGTTCACCTTGATGATATCTAGATCAAGTTTGAAAGTGGGTCACATGCGGTCAAAACTAGGTCATTAGGTCTAAAAATAGAAAAACCTAGTGACCTCTCTAGAAGCCATATTTTTCAATGGATCTTCATGAAAATTGGTCAGAATGTTCACCTTGATGATATCTAGTTCAAGTTTGAAAGTGGGTCACATGCGGTCAAAAACTAGGTCATTAGGTCTAAAAATAGAAAAACCTTGTGACCTCCCTAGAGGCCATATTTTTCAATGGATCTTCATGAAAATTGGTCAGAATGTTCATTTTGATGATATCTAGGTCAGATTCGAAACCGGGTCACGTGAGGTCCAAAACTAGGTCAATAGATCTAAAAATAGAAAATCCTTGTGACCTCCCTAGAAGCCATAGTTTTCAATGGATCTTCATGAAAATTGGTCTGAATGTTCACCTTGATAATATCTAGGTCAAGTTCGAAAGTGGGTCATGTGCGGTCAAAAACTAGGTCAGTAGGTCTAAAAATAGAAAAACCTTGTGACCTCTCTAGAGGCCGTATTTTTCAATGGATCTTCATGAAAGTTGGTCTGAATGTTCACCTTGATGATATCTAGGTCAAGTTCGAAAGTGGGTCATGTGCGGTCAAAAACTTGGTCAGTAGGTCTAAAAATAGAAAACCTTGTGACCTCTCTAGAGGCCATACTGTTCAGGAGATCTTCATGAAAATTGGTGAGAATGTTCGCCTTGATGATATCTAGGTCAGGTTCGAAACTGGGTCACGTGCGATCAAAAACTAGGTCATAAGGTCAAATAATAGAAAAACCTTGTGACCTCTCTAGAGGCCATACTTTTCATGAGATCTTCATGAAAATTGGTGAGAATCTTCACCTTGATGATATCTAGGTCAAGTTCGAAACTGGGTCACGTGCCTTCAAAAACTAGGTCTTTAGGTCAAATAATAGAAAAACCTTGTGTCCTCTCTAGAGGCCATATTTTTTCAAATGCTCTTCATGAAAATTGGTCAGAATTTTTATCTCGATGATGTCTAGGTCAAGTTCAAAACTGGGTCACATGAGCTCTAAAACTAGGTCACTATGTCAAATAATGGAAAAAACGACGTCATGCTCAGTTCAAAACTGGGTCATGTGGGGACAGGCAAGCGATTCAGGACCATCATGGTCCTCTTGTCTCTGTTATTACTGAGTGGATTTGATTTACACTTTAAAATATTTATTCCTCATCATCACTCACATATATGACACAAGGGCCATAACTCTTGCACCAATATTTCATGAATTATCCTCCTTACTTAGAATTTCAGGTTAAAGTTTTGGTGCAGTGTCACTCTATCTCAATTATTAGTCCCCTACTGGTTGAAAACCAGTTTCGGGGACGATAGGAATACGCTTTTCCGTCCGTCCTTCCATCCGTCCGTCCACAATTTCGTGTCCGGTCCATTACTCTGTCATTCATGAAGGGATTTTAATATTACTTGACACAAATGTTCCCCGTGATGAGATGACGTGTCATGCGCAAAACCCGGACCCCTAGCTCAAAGTTCAAGGTCACAATTGGAGGTCAAAGGTCAACAGGGCTTTTTGCCTGTCTGGTCCATAACTCTGCCATCCATGAAGGGATTTTGATATTACTTGGCACAAATGTTCCCCATGATGAGACGGCGTGTCATGCGTAAAACCCAGACCCCTAGCTTAGAGGTCAAGGTCACAGTTGGAGGTCAAAGGTCAACAGGGCTTTTTTCCTGTCAGGTCTATAACTCTGCCATTCATGAAGTAATTTTAATATTACTTCGCACAAATGTACCTCATAATTAGACGATGTGTCATGCACAACTTTCAGACCCCTAGCTCAAAGGTCAAGGTCACACTTGGCAGTCAAATGTTAACATGGCATGAACAGGGTCTGTTTCGTGTCCGGTCCATAACTCTGTCATTCATCAAGGGATTTTAATATCACTTGGCACAAATGTTCCCCATGATGAGACGACATGTCATGAGCAAAACCCGGACACCTAGCTCAAAGGTCAAGGTCACAATTGGAGGTCAAAGGTCAAAGGTTTTGTTTTGTTTTTTCCTGTCAGGTCCAGGACTCTGTCATGCATCAAGGTATTACAATATTACTTGGCATAAATGCACCCCATGGTGGGACGACGTGTCATGCACAGCACCCAGAACCCTAGTTTAAAAGTCAAGGTCACACTTGGAGATCAAATGTCAAGTTCAAGAATGACTTTTTCTGGAGATTTCTTCTTAATGCAAGGAGGCATTTTAATGTAACTTGGCACACATGTTCACCACCATGAGGCAGCATTGTATTTAGAATTACCTCCCATTGTTATTACTATAAATAGACTATAATGTAACATTTTTATTACTGGCTGTAGGGAAAAATCGAGACCACTTTTCTGTGGTACAACATGCATGTTACATCCTATTTTTAGCTCGACTATTCATAGAATAGTAGAGCTATTGGACTCGCCCATGCGTCGGCGTCCGCGTCCGCGTCCGCGTCCCGATTTGGTTAAGTTTTTGTATGTAAGCTGGTATCTCAGCAACCACTTGTGGGAATGGATTGAAACTTCACACACTTATTTACTGTGATAAACTGACTTAAACTGCACAGGTTCCATAACTCTGTTTTGCTTTTTTTACAAAATTATGCCCCTTTTTCGACTTAGAAATTTTTGGTTAAGGTTTTGTATGTAAGCTGGTATCTCAGTAACCACTTGTGGGAATGGATTGAAACTTCACACACTTATTTACTGTGATAAACTGACTTACATTGCACAGGTTCCATAACTCTTTTTTGCTTTTTTACAAAATTATGCCCCTTTTTCGACTTACAATTTTTTGGTTAAGGTTTTGTATGTAAACTGGTATCTCAGTACTCACTAATGGGAATGGATTGAAACTTCACACACTTATTCACTGTCATGATCTGACATGCACAAAGCAGGTCCCATAACTTTATTTTGCTTTTTTACAAAATTATGCCCCTTTTTCAACATAGAAATTTTTGGTTAAGTTTTTGTATGTAAGCTGGTATCTCAGTATCCACTAATGGGAAAGGATTGAAACTTAACACACTAGTTCACTGTCATGATATGACATGCAGTGCAAAGGGTCAATAACTCAACTTCGCATTTAACAAAATTATGCCCCTTTTTCAACTTAGGATTTTTGGGTTAAATTCTTATATGTAAGCTGGTATCTCAGTACCCACTAATGGGAATGGATTGAAACTTCATACCTTGTTCACTATCATGAGCTGATAAGCATTATGCAGGTTCCATAACCCTATTTTACTTATTTACTAAATTATGCCCCTTTTTCGACTTCCGTATTCATTCAAGCGACAAGGCTGTTGAATAGTCGAGCGTTGCTGTCCTCCGACTGCTCTTGTTAGGTGTCTACCTGGTAAAGAGCTTTTTGTGGATTTATATTGTATAGAATTTTTTTTTTTAGGATTAATTTCCCATTGTTAGATTTGATTCACACTTGAAAAAAGCTTATGGTTTGATTTGATACAAACTTGCAAAATATCTTAAACAGTCATAGGTCTTGGATTCCATGATCAATCAATCAGGTCCATTCATAAGTTCCGGAGTTACGGCCCCTGATTGACCCCTGAAAGAGACAAAATTTGTTAATTTTTACCTTGTGAACATGATAGAAGTGACATTTTACATTTGATTTTAACCACACTTACACTCAACTTAAGTCACAATAAGATCTCAGTTCCTTTCGAAAACCGAAAGATTCCATCATTGGTTCAGAAGTTCAGGGGCAAAATTTTCTATTTTGGCCCTTTCAGCCCTATAGAGGTTTCATTTATGCACTGATTTGATACAGACTTGCACAGAATGTTTATCTTGATGATCCCAAGGTCAAGTTTGAAACTGGGTCATGTGGGGTCAAAAACTAGGCCACCAAGTCAAATGAAAGGAAAAGCTTGTTAACACTCTAGAGGCCATATTTATGACCCTATCTTCATGAAACTTAGTAAGAATGTTTATCTTGATGATTTCTAGGCCAGGTTTAACAGGTGAGTGATATAGGTTCATCATGACCCTCTTGTTTGAATTATCTCCCCTTATACGAATAAACCTTGTTTAGAGCATAACTTCAAATCTATATTAACTTAATACTTTACATATTCATAGAAATCAGTGAGAAGGAATGCAGTGTCAAAGAACAAGAACTCTAGCTTACCCTGCTTTTGAATTATCTCCCTTTATGTATGATAACTTTTCCAGAGTATTACTTGAAAAGTATTAAAATGATCACTCAGTCAAGGATTTTTAAGGCTGATTTTGGGGCCATCCCAGGATTGCAGAAAATTGCTTATTTTCCCAATCCTGAAGTTAAATTTCTCAAAAATCTGCGAAAAAAAATACCAATTTTGCGGTATTCTCAATTTTCAGGTTTCCGATACTAGCTCGATTAGTTTTCATTTTGAATCTTGTGCCTTAAATTTAATCGAGTTGATGCTGTTCCTGTGTTAATCGGATACCCCTGCCGGTACCAAGTATTCGATTAAATCTTGCGAACCATTCTATTTTCTGATACATGTCCACAGTTGCATTTAGTTAAGCTCGCCAATTTTAAACATAAATGAAAATATGCCGAGCAATAATAGTAAATATTATACAAAAAGAGTCGCAAAAAAGTATGTTGCTGACAAGCAAAAGCTGTCTAGCTTCGGTTTTGTAGATAACAAACGCCGAAAAACAGGCCACTGCAATAAAGTCCCAGGATTTGGTATGATCATTATAGAACAGTGGTGGGCCTTTGGAGATGTCGTTTAGAGGGCTCAGACTAATGAACGACCTCTCCACGTCCCTAAGAACCAGGCTGACTCAAAACCACCTCATATACTTAATGCTGAAGATCAGTGAAGGACCTGTCTTAAAACATTTAGTAGACACTCAAAAGACAAAAAAGAGAAAAATTGAAATGTAATGTGACATACAACAATAACTATGCTGAAATATATTCCGTATAATGGTAGAACTTGTTTTTGAAATTTCCCAATTTTCAGTTCTTATGCGTTGTTTTTCCCAATTGAATGGGCACTGGGCCCCAGTTTTGAAACAGTAAAAAATCCCTGTGAGTGTCAATACTTCACATATTTATAAACATCAGTGAGAGGAAGTGCAGTTACTAAGAACCATAACTCTAGCTGGCCTCATTTTTATGCCCCCGAAGGGAGGCATATAGTTTTTGAACCGTCTATCGGTCTGTCAGTCTGTCGGTCTGTCCACAATTTTCGTGTCCGGTCCATATCTTTGTCATCGATGGATGGATTTTCAAATAACTTGGCATGACTGTGTACCACAGTAAGACGACATGTCGCGTACAAGACCTAGATCCGTGCTCAAAGGTCAAGGTCACACTAGACTTTTAAACGTCTATTTTCATTGATTTCGTGTCCGGTCCATATCTTTGTCATCGATGGATTGATTTTCAAATAACTTGGCATGAATGTGTACCACAGTAAGACGACGTGTCGCATGCAAGACCCAGGTCCGTAGCTCAAAGGTCAAGGTCACACTTAGACGTTAAAGATCATTTTTCATGATAGTGCATACGTGTCCTGTCCATATCTTTGTCATCCATGGATGGATTTTCAAATAACTTGGCATGAATGTGTACCACAGTAAGACGACGTGTCGCACGCAAGACCCAGGTCCGTAGCTCAAAGGTCAAGGTCACACTTAGACGTTAAAGGTCATATTTCATGATAGTGCATTGATTGGCATGTCCGGTCCATATCTTTGTCATTCATACATGGATTTTAAAATTATTGGGCATGAATGTGTACCACAGTAAGACGACATGTCGCGCGCAAGACCCAGGTCTGTAGGTCAAAGGTCCTAAACTCTAACATCGGCCATAACTATTCATTCAAAGTGCCATCGGGGGCATGTGTCATCCTATGGAGACAGCTCTTGTTAATTATCTCCCTTTGTGTTAAAAGTTTGTCCAGAGCATCTATACCGATTCATAAAATTTTATTGAGAAAATGCTTGTGAAAAGTCAATATTGTTATTCCGCCATAGATCTTGTTTATCTAACAAGTGCGAATGAGAAACTTTGATGGGAGATAACTCATATCCATAGATGTTTGATAGTTGATACTGCTTATCTTTTCTCTTTTATTAGATCACAAAGCATTACAGTAAACCTGGTGTGGAACCTGTTGAAGTGCTACCATTTTATCCTGATTTTGAGGTATGATATATACAACACTGAGGCTAAAATACCTCTTTTCTTTAAGTTTTCCTTTTTAGCTCACCTGAGCACAAAGTGCTCATGGTGGGGTATTGTGATCACGCAGTGTCCGTTGTCTGTGTGTCAAGTCGTCCGTTGTCAACATTTGTGATTAAACGACATCTCCAAAACCACTGAATGGATTTTGATGAAACTTGGCCATGATGTTCCTTGGGTGATCCTCTACCAAAATTGTTCAAATGGTTCCGCTTGGTTGCATATAGGGGCTGCCAGAGCTAAAAATAGAAAAAAACTTCCAACGACATCTCCTAAACGAATGGTTCGATTTTGAAATAATTTCACACAAATGGTCCTTATGTCACCCTCTACCAAGATTGTTCAAATTATACCGATTCATCAAAAAACATGGCCGCCAGAGGGCGTGGTCACTTTTCCCTATATGTATATAGTGGAAACCTTAAAAATCTTTTTTGTGTGAAACTGCTAGCCTGGATTTAAAATAATTTTGCACAAATGGTTCTTGTGTGACCCTCTACCAAGATTGTTCAAATTATTCTGATTCATCAAAAAGTACGGCTGCCAGGCGGCGTGGTCACTTTCCTTCTCTGAATGAATAACAGCTAGAGCCTTGATATTTGGCGTGTGATATCAGATTTGTAATGTCTACCATAATTGTTCAAATTATTACCCTAGGTTCAAAAGTGTGTGTGACATGTATATGATATAGACTAACATAGAAGAAACCTAACTCTGTGACCCGCCCGCTTAGCTCAGTAGGTAGAGCGTCGGTCTACGGATCGCGGGGTCGTGAGTTCGATCCTCGGGCTGGGCGTATGTTCTCCGTGACTATTTGATAAACGACATTGTGTCTGAAATCATTAGTCCTCCACCTCTGATTCATGTGGGGAAGTTGGCAGTTACTTGCGGAGAACAGGTTTGTACTGGTACAGAATCCAGGAACACTGGTTAGGTTAACTGCCCGCCGTTACATGACTGAAATACTGTTGAAAACGGCGTTAAACCCAAAACAAACAAACAAACAAAACCTAACTCTGTACTTATACAAACACACTTGAAGCCTTGTACACAGGTGAGCGCTTTAGGGTCAGTGACCCTTTTGTTAACTAACATGAGCATTTTGCTCAGGTGAGTTTTTTTGTGATCATCCTGTGTCAGTCATCCGTCTTCAGTTATCCTCTGGGCATCATCCTTTTACTTAAACATCTTCTCTGAAACTGCTGGTCAGAATTATACCATACATGGGTCTGTAGCATCCTAGTAAGGTTCTCTGTCAAATTTGTACAAATGGTTCAGCTTGACTGACTTTAGGACCCGCTAGAGCTGAAATAAAGAAGTTTTTAAACAACTTCTTCTTATGAACTACTAAATGGATTTCCACCAAACTTGGTCTGTAGCATCCTTGTAAATTCCTCCCTAAGATTTGTTCAAATGATTCTACATAACTGATTTTAGGGGCCGCTAGAGCTAAAAAATGAAAAACCTGTAAATGACTTCTTGTCATGAACCATTTGATGAATCATCACTAAACTTGGTTCTTAGCTCGGCTTTTCAAAGAAAAAGTGGAGCTATTGCACTCGCCCCAGCGCCGGGGTCGCCGTTGGTTAAGTTTTTGATCAAGTCAAATATCTCTGTTACTATCAAAGCTATTGATTTGAAACTTAAAATAGTTATTTACTATCAAAGTCTACACCAGGATAAATAATACCCATTTATCTGATTTGAATTTTGACAGAGTTATGCCCCTTTTTAACTTAGAATTTTTGGTTAAAGTTTTCAATAAAGTCAAATATCTCTGTTACTATCAAAGCTTTTGACTTGAAACTTAAAATAGTTATTTACTATCAAAGTCTACACCAGGATAAATAATCCCCATTACTCTGATTTGAATTTTGACAGAGTTATGCCCCTTTTTAACTTGGAATTTTTTGAGTTTTTTTTTTTTTAGCCCACCATCATCAGATGATGGGCTATTCAAATCACTCTGCGTCCATGGTCTGGCATCCGTCCTTCTGTCAGTTAACAATTTCTCATTATCGCATCTCCTCAGAAACTACTGGGGGGGATTTTGACCAAACTTTGTCAGAATGATGTATTGGTACCAAAGTTGTGTCTCCCTGAAAATCAGACTGGTTCAACAATTTTAGAGTGAGTGAGTTATGGCCCATTGTTTATTTTTATAATTTACTTAGATTTATATAGGGAAAAGCTTTGAAAATCTTCTTTTCAAAAACCACAGGGCCTAGGCTTTGATATTTGGTATGCAGCGTCATCTATTGATCCTCCACCAACATTTTTCAAATTATCTCCCTAGGGTCAAATATGGCCCAGCCCCGGGGGTCAGTTGGTTTATATAGACTTATATAGGGAAAAACTTCGAAAATCTTCTTTTCCAAAACCACAGGGCCTAGGGCTTTTAATATTTTTGTATGTGACATCATCTAGTGGTTCTCTACTAAGAATGTTCAAATTATCCTCATCTAGTGGTTCTCTACTAAGAATTTTCAAATTATCCCCCTTGGGTCAAATATGGCCCCGCCCCGGGGGTCACATGGTTTATATAGACTTATATAGGGAAAAACTTTAAAAATCTTCTAGTGCATAACCTACAACATTCAAATTTGGACCGCATATATAGTTTTGAGTGAATAGATGAACCTTTACATGAGTTGACCTTGATCTTCACCTAGTGACCTACATTCACATTTCTGTAGCTACAGCCTTCAAATTTGAACCACATGCATAGGTTTGTGTGCCGAAATAAACTTTGACCTTGACATTGACCTAGTGACCTACTTTCACATTTTAGAAGGTACAGGCTTCAAATTTGGACCACATGCATAGTTTTTTGTTCCGAAGTGAAATTGGACCTTGATTTTGACCTAGTGACCTACTTCCACATTTCTCAAGCTACAGTCTTCAAATTTAGACCACATGCAGAGTTTTGGGTACCGAAATGATCTTTGACCTTGAGATTGACCTAGTGACCCACTTTCACATTTCTGTAGCTACAGCCTTCAAATTTGGACCACATGCGTAGGTTTGTGTACTGAAATGAACATTGACCTTGACATTGACCTAGTGACCTACTTTCACATTTCTGAAGGTACAGGCTTCAAATTTGGACCACATGCATAGTTTTGTGTTCCGAAATGAAATTTGACCTTGATTTTGACCTAGTGACCTACTTTCACAGTTCTAAAGCTACATCCTTCAAATTTGGACCACATGTATAGTTTTGTCTACCGAAATGAACTTTGACCTATATTGACCTAGAGACCTACTTTCACATTTCTATATCTACAGCCTTCAAATTTGGACCACATGCATAGTTTTGTGTTCCGAATGAAATTTGACCTTGATTTTGACCTTTTGACCTACTTTCACAATTCTTAAGCTACAGCCTTCAAATTTGAACCACATGCATAGGTTTGTATACCGAAATGAACTTTGACCTTGAGATTGACCTAGTGACCTACTTTCACATTTCTCTAGCTACAGGCTTCAAATTTGGAACACATGCATAGTTTTGTGTTCTGAATTGAAATTTGACCTTGATTTTGCCTAGTAACTGCTTTCACATTTCTCAAGCTATAGCCTTCAAGTTTGAAGCACAAGCATAGTTTTGTGTACAGAAATGAACTTTGACCTTGAAATTGATCTAGTGACCTACTTTCACATTTCTCAAGCTACAGCTTCAAATTTGGACCACATGCATGGACCACATGCACAGTTTTGTGTTCCGAAATGAACTTTGACCTTGATTTTGACCTTGATCTAGTCTTGAAATTTGGAACATTCAAAAATGGCTCAATGGTGGGTGCCAAGATCACTCTGTGATCTCTTGTTTTCCATGTTATGTTTTTTGAACTTTCAGATAGTATCAATTATCAAGACTAAATAACTGTTGAATTCTAGTGTCAAGCCTGTTTTAAAAAGATTTTCTCTGAAAAATATATCCCCAAACAACCTATTTCCGACCCCCACCTATTTTCGACCGCCTAAGACTTTGTATGATAAAAAAATTTCCAGCCAAATTAATCAGTTTCGATTGTTTCATTGTTTACAATGGAGACATAGATTGTTTACAATTGAGACAGAACAGTTAGAAACATATTCTCCCCCAGTTTTGGTACTTGGAAGTTTATATAAGTTTTTGTATAGCAGTACCATGTTTTCAGGAGGTTTTTCTTTTTACAAAAAAGCTTGCATATTTCATTGACTACTATCTATTCTTGCGCCCGCCCGCTTAGCTCAGTAGGTAAGAGCGTTGGTTTACGGACCGCGGGGTCGCGAGTTCGATCCTCGGGCGGGGCGTATGTTCTCCGTGACTATTTGATAAACGACATTGTGTCTGAAATCATTAGTCCTTCACCTCTGATAATTCATGTGGGGAAGTTGGCAGTTACTTGCGGAGAACAGGTTTGTACTGGTACAGAATCCAGGAACACTGGTTAGGTTAACTGCCCGCCGTTACATGACTGAAATACTGTTGAAAAACGGCGTTAAACCCAAAACAAACAAACAAACTATCTATTCTTACACCAATATCCATTATTTATGTATCTTTTACACTAAATGTATATTCCTTAACCCATGTTTCCTACCAAAATTATGAAGCATACTATACAAAATTACTTTGACAATGCAATCCTGATGCCTTTCCTTGCAACAGTTTTCTTCATTTTCTGAGCATTTTGAAATATTTGGAATGTCAAAAGCTTAGAAGTTATGTAATACATTGTCATCTGTGACAGCTATCATATAGCAGATGTGACACCTGAATTATTGGGCACATGATATAGTTCCTTAGATAATGCACCAACTATTGCCTGTCATTTACTTTACCTTACCCCCTGTAATCTAGCTGCCAATTCAGGCTACTGATGACTTTCCAAAATTAGAGATCATGCCATGTATTCAGTAAGACTTAAATGGTACGCTTTTATAGCATTTATGCTGATAGAAAATATGAGACAAGAACCAAAGAGTTGGACTTGCGTGTGAAAAAAACTGGACAGACAACTTGTTAAGGGTCGTAAACTGGTTGTGCCAATATATATAAAATAAACTGCTTATATCAGACATCAATATATATCATAAAAATCAAGAGTGGAGTCAATAAGATATATAGGTATTCTTTTAGTCAGTGCAGAAGTCTACTGGGCAATTTGATTTTTTTTTCTAAAAATAGGACTTATGATATACAGCTGATAAACTTAATAGTTAGCATGCTAACATTCCAAAATTGCTGTCAAATCTTTATATAATATTTGTACCCCCCGACAACAAAGTTGTAAGGGGGTGTATACTGGTTTCAGGTTGTCTGTCTGTCTGTCTGTCCGTCCGTCTGTCTGTCCGTAGACACAATCTTGTGTGCACCAACTCTCCTCATCCCCTTGACACAATTTAATGAAACTTCACAAAAGTGATCAGTAACAACAGTAGTTGTGCATGATGCATGTTAGGTTCTTTCAGAAATTTTTTTTGCAGAGTTATGGGACTTAGTTTTTTGTTACTATACTATATACATAGACATTATCTTGTGCGCACCAACTCTCCTCATCCCCTTGACACAATTTAATAAAACTTAACACAAGCGTTCAGTAACAACAGTAGTTGTGCATGGTGCATGTTAGGTTCTTTCAGAAAAAAAAATTGCAGAGTTATGGGACTTCGATTTTTGTTACTATACTATATACATACAGTCTGCATATGCAATCTTGTGCGCACCAACTCTCCTCATCCCCGTGACATAATTTAATGAAACTTCACAAAAGTGATCAGTAACAACAGTAGTTGTGCTTGATGCACATTAGGTTCTTTCAGAAAATTTTTTTTGCAGAGTTATGGGACTTTGTTTTTTGTTACTATACTATATACATAGACACAATCTTGTGCGCACCAACTCTCCTCATCCCCTTGACACAATTTAATGAAACTTCACACAAGTGATCAGTAACAATAGTAGTTGTGCATGGTGCACGTTAGGTTCTTTCAGAAAAAAAAATTGCAGAGTTATGGGACTCTGATTTTTGTTACTATACTATATACATACAGTCAGCATATGCAATCTTGAGCGCGCATAATCTCCTGAACTCATGCACACAATTTATTGAAACTTAACACAAGTGATCAGTAGTAACCCTAGTTGAGCATGGTGCATGTTAGGTTCTTTCAGAAAAAAAAATCTGCACAGTTATGGGACTTTGTTTTTAGCTCACCTGAGCACAAAATGCTCAGGGTGAGCTTTTGTGATCGCCCTGTGTCCGTCGTCCGTCAGTCGTCCATCCATCGTTGTCGTCTACAATTTGAATGTTAACACTCTAGAGGTCACAATTTTTGCCCAATCTTAATGAAACTTGGTCAGAATGTTACCCTCAATAAATCTTGGACGAATTCGATATTGGGTCGTCTGGGGTCAAAAACTAGGTCACCAGGTCAAATCAAAGGAAAAGCTTGTTAACTCTCTAGAGGTCACAATTTTGGCCCAATCTTCATGAAACTTGGTCAGAATGTTACCCTCAATAAAATCTTGGACGAATTCGATATTGGGTCGTCTGGGGTCAAAAACTAGGTCACCAGGTCAAATCAAAGGAAACGCTTGTTAACTCTCTAGAGGTCACAATTTTGGCCCAATCTTCATGAAACTTGGTCAGAATGTTACCCTCAATAAAATCTTGGACGAGTTTGATATTGGGTCATCCGGGGTCAAAACTAGGTCACCAGGTCAAATCAAAGGAAAAGCTTAACACTGTAGAGGTCACAATTTTTGGCTCAATCTTAATGAAACTTGGTCAGAATGTTATCTTAAACAAAATCTTGGATGAGTTCAATATTTGGTCATCTGGGGTCAAAAACTAGGTCACCAGGTCAAATCAAAGGAAAAGCTTGTTTATCCCCCCGCCAAAGGCGAAGGGGATATTAGAAATGCTCTCCGTGCGTGCGTGCGTGCGTGCGTGCGTCCGTCCGCAACGATCTTTGTCCGGAGCATAACTCCAAAAGTACTGGAGGGATTTTCTTCAAACTTCATACACTGATAGAACACATTGGGAGGAAGTGCAGTGTGCAAGAACAATAACTCTGCCTTGCCTATTTTTAGCTCATCTGATTTTTTGAAAAAAAATGATGAGTTATTGTCATCACTTGAGCGGTTGTCGGCGTCGGCGTCGGCGTCTGCGTCGGCGTTGCCTGGTTAAGTTTTATGTTTAGGTCAGCTTTTCTCCTAAACTATCAAAGCTATTGCTTTGAAACTTGGAATACTTGTTCACCATCATAAGCTGACCCTGTATAGCAAGAAACATAACTCCATCTTGCTTTTTGCAAGATTTATGGCCCCTTTTGTACTTAGAAAATATCAGATTTCTTGGTTAAGTTTTATGTTTAGGTCAACTTTTCTCCTAAACTATCAAAGCTATTGCTTTGAAACTTGGAATACTTGTTCACCATCATAAGCTGACCCTGTACATCAAGAAACATAACTCCATCTTGCTTTTTGCAGGATTTATTCCCCCTTTTGGACTTAGAAAATCAGTTTTCTTGGTTAAGTTTTATGTTTAGGTCAGCTTTTATCCTAAACTATCAAAGCTATTGCTTTAAAACTTGCAACACTTGTTCCCATCATTTCCCCTTAAGTTTGACCCTGTACAGCAAGAAACATAACTCCGTCCTGCTTTTTGCAAGATTTATGGCCCCTTTTGGACTTAGAAATCATTTTCTTGGTTGAGTATTATGTTTAAGTCAACTTTTCTCATAAACTATCAAAGCTATTGCTTTAAAACTTGCAACAGTTTTTCACCATCATAAGTGGACACTGTACATCAAGAAACATAACTCTATCCTGCTTTTTGCAAGAATGATGGCCCTTTTTAGACTTAGAAAATCATGGGTAGGACAATATTTCTATTACACAAAAAAAAATCAGATGAGCGTCAGCACCCGCAAGGCGGTGCTCTTGTTTGAGTTATTCCCCTTTATCATATTTTCTTAAAAAAAATTGTCCGGAGCATAACTCCAAAAGTACTGGAGGGATTTTCTTCAAACTTCATACACTGATAGAACACATTGGGAGGAAGTGCAGTGTGCAAGAACAATAACTCTACCTTGCCTATTTTTTGAGTTATTCCCCTTTATCATATTTTCTTAAACATTTTGTCCGGGGGCGTAACTCCAAAGTACTGGAGGGATTTTCTTCAAACCCCATACACTGATAGAAACACATTGGGAGGAAGTGCAGTGTGCAAGAACAATAACCCTACCTTGCCTATTTTTTGAGTTATTCCCCTTTATCATATTTTCTTAAAAACAATTTGTCCGGAGCATATCTTCTTCATGCATGGAGGGATTTGGTATATCTTGGCACAAATGTTTACCACTACGAGGGCGGAGTGTCATGCACAAGAACCAGGTCCTAGGTCTAAGGTCAAGGTCACACTTAGAGGTCAAAGGATACAAGAATGAAAAACCTTGTCCGGAGTATTTCTTCTTCATGCATAGAGGGATTTTGATATAACTTGGCACAAATGTTCACCACCATGAGCGGAGGTGTCACGCGCAAGATCCAGGTCCCTAGGTCTAAGGTCAAGTCACACTTAGATGCCAAAGGTCAGATACAAGAATGACTTTGTCCGAAGCATTTTTTCTTCATGCATGGAGGGATTTTGATGTAACTTGGCACAATTAATTATACACCATCATGAGACAAAGTGTCATGCGCAGTTCCCTTCTTTAGAATTACTTCCCTTTGTTGTTACTATAAATAGCTTTTATTGTAACTTTTTCATTACTAGTCGTAGGGAAAAATCGAGACCACTTTTCTGTAGTACAACATGCATGCTATATCCAATTTTGAGGTGTATTTTGACCAGTTTCTACCTGATAAAGATTTTTGTGTGGACTTGCATTTTTTTTTTTTTTTTTTTTTAAGATTAACTTTAAAGCCCCTGATGCGGACCACAACTAAACGGTTCTTCAAAGCTTTCCCCAAAATTAATACTTTCCGACACTAACTTGCCAGGAACTTTAGCCTTCAATTATAATATGCCCGGCGGGGGGATTAGCCATGTGTAACATGGCTCTTGTTAACACTGTAGAGGCCACATTTATGATGTATCTTCATGAAATTTGGTCAGAATTTTAATCTTGATGATCTCAAGGTCCAGTTTGAATCTGGGTCATGTAGGTAAAAAACTAGGTCACCAGGTCTAACTTGGTCAGAATGTTAATCTTGATGATATATAGGTCAAGTTCAAATCTGGGTCTGATGGGGTCAGAAACACTCTAGAGGCCACATTTTTGATGTATCTTCATGAAACTTGGTCAGAATGTTAATCTTGATGATCTTTAGGTCAAGTTCGAATCTTGGTCTTATGGGCTCTAAAACTAGGTCACCAGGTCAAATCAAAGGAAAAGCTTGTTAACACTCTAGAGGTCACAATTTTGGCCCAATCTTAATAAAACTTGGTCAGATTGTTACCTTAAATAAAATCTTGGACGTGTTTGATATTGGGTCATTTGGGGTCAAAAACTAGGTCACCAGGTCAAATCAAAGGAAAAGCTTGTTAACACTGTAGAGGCCACATTTATGACTCTATCTTCATGAAACTTAGTCAGAATTTTTATCTTGATGATCTCAAGGTCCAGTTTGAATCTAGGTCATGTAGGGTCAAAAACTAGGTCACCAGGTCAAATCATAGAAAAAGCTAGTTAACACTGTAGAGGCCACATTTATGACCATATCTTAATGAAACTTGGTCAGAATGTTAATCTTGATGATTCCTAGGTCAGATGAGCGATACAGGGCCTTCATGGCCCTCTTGTTTTTTAATATACTATATACATGCAGTCTGCATATGCAATGTTGTGCGCACCTAATCTGCCAAACCCTTGCATACAATTTAATGAAACTTCACACAAGTGATCAGTACCAACCCTACTTGTGCATGGTGCATGTTACATTCTTTTAGATAAATAATCTGCAAAGTTATGGGACATTGTTTTTATGCCCCCGAAGGGAGGCATATTAGTTTTCAACTGTCCGTCCGTTTGTTCGTTCATTCGTCACAACGTTAACTTTTTGCATGAAGGCCAACGTTAACTTCAGCATGAAGGCACTTTACTCGTGAACGAATGCACCCAGGACATTTAAACTTCACCTGCTGATAGTACTTATTAAGTACACGACCCCTACTGACATTGGGGTCACCAGGTCAAAGGTCATGGTCACAGGGGCCAATGTTAACTTTTTGCATGAAGGCACTTTATTCGCGAACCACTGCACCCAGGATCTTCAAGCTTCACATGCTGATAGTACTTAGGGAGTACACGACCCACACTGACTTAAGGGTCACTAAGTCAAAGGTCAAGGTCACAGGGGCCAATGTTAACTTTTTGCATGAAGGCACTTTACCTGCAAACCACTGCACCCAGGACCTTCAAACTTCACATGCTGATAGTACTTATTGAGTACACGACTCCTACTGATTTTGGGGTCACCAGGTCAAAGGTCAAGGTCACAAGGGCCAATGTTAACTTTTTGCATGAAGGCTTTTTACCTGCGAACCACTGCACCCAGGACCTTTAAATTCACATGCTGATAGTACTTATTGAGTACACAACCCCTACTGACTTTGGGATCACCAGGTCAAAGGTCAAGGTCACAGGGGCCAGTGTTAACTTTTTGCATGAAGGCACTTTACTTGCGAACCACTGCACCCAGGACCTTCAAATTTCACATGCTGATAGTACTTACTGAGTACTCGACCCCTACTGACTGGGGTCACCAGGTCAAAGGTCAAGGTCACAGGGGCCAATGTTAACTTTTTGCATAAAGGCACTTTACTCGCGAAACACTGAATACAGGACCTTTAAACTTCAAATGCTGATAGTACTTATTGAGTTCACGACCCCTACTGACATTGGGGTCACCAGGTCAAAGGTCAAGGTCACAGGGGCCAAAAACTAGGTCACCAGATTAAATCAAAGGAAAAGCTTGTTAGCACTCTAGAGGTATTGAAACATGGTCAGAATGTTACCCTCATTAAAATCTTGGATGAGTTCGATGCTGGGTCATCAGTGGTCAAAAACTAGGTCCACAGGTCAATCAAAGGAAAAGCTTGTTAACACTGTAGAGGCTACATTTATGACTGTATCTTCATGAATCTTAGTCAGAATGTTAATCTTAATGACCTCAAGGTCCAATTTCAATCTGGGTCATGTAGGATCAAAAACTAGGTCACCAGGTCAAATCAAAGGAAAAGCTAGTTAACACTGTAGAGGCCACATTTATGACCATATCTTAATAAAACTTTGTCAGAACATTAATCTTGATGATCTTTAGGTAAAGTTCAAATCTGGGTAAGGTGGGGTCAAAATCTAGGTCACTAGGTCAAATCAAAAGAAAAGCTTGTTAACACTCTAGAGGCCTCATTTATGACTGTATCTTCATGAAACTTGGTCAGAATGTTAATCTTGATGATCTTTAGGTCAAGTTTGAATCTGGTTCATGTTGGATCAAAAACTAGGTCACCGGGTCAAATCAAAGGAAAAGCTAGTTAACACTGTAGAGGCCACATTTATGACCATATCTCTAAAATTTGTCAGAACGTTAATCTTGATGATCTATAGGTCAAGTTCAAATCTGGGTCAGGTGGGGTCAAAAACTAGGTCACTAGGTCAAATCGAAGGAAAAGCTTGTTAACACTCTAGAGGCCACATTTATGACTTTATCTTCATGAAACTTAGTCAGAATGTTAATCTTGATGATCTTGAGGTCAGGTTTGAATCTGGGTCATGTTGGGTCAAAAACTAGGTCATTGGGTCAAATCAAAGGAAAAGCTAGTTAACACTTTAGAGACCATATTTATGACCATGTCTTAATGAAACTTGGTCAGAATGTTAATCTTGATGATATTTCGGTCAATAGGTCTGGTGAGCGATAGAGGGCCTTCATGGCCCTCTTGTTTTACATAGACTTGTATAAGAAAAACTTTCAAAAATGTTTATGTCTGAAGCTAAAAGACCCAGATGATTAGACATTTAGTTTTTAACATCATCTAGGGGTACTCTACCAAGTTTCTTCAGACCTTGCCCCAGAGGTCAAATTAGTGTTACCTGAGGGGTCATTTGTTGTAAGTAGATTTATATTGGTAAAACTTAAAACATCATCCTCAAGGCCTAGAACTATAGCATTGTGTAGAGGTCCTCTAACAAGAAATTGTTTTCCCATTTGAGACAGTTCAGTGATATAGGATATAATATTTTACTTGAGATGATTATAAAAATGATGTGTTGTTCTTATTTGTACAGAATTATGAAAGTTAGATATTTCAAGAAACTCTGTCACCAGTTATCGGAAGTGATACTTATAAATTGTCTGAAAGTCTTTAAACTAAAAAATGTGAACTGTACATTAAAATGTACTTGGATATAAACTCTTTGAAGATTGCATACTGACATGAAAATGGAACAGGAAACTTTTTTTTTTTCAAAATTATAGAGCCTTTTAGATTATGTTCTCATTGATTGCTATACTGACATCAATTTTTATCATTTTTTTCACATTGTCATGCCATACTATCACCATTTCTTTCGCATTGTCAACAGATGTAAGAAATGTTTTGTAATATTGGCTAAATGTACCCAAGTTATAACTTATTGTTTCTACAGCTGTGGAAGCATCCATTTGCGCAGGTGATATTTGATTCTGACCCTGCACCTAAAGGAAGATCTGGTCCAGCTCTGATGGAGGAAATGTCTCAAGCCATGATCAGGTTTGCTGTATAATCTTAATTTTTAGCTCAACTTTACCAAAAATATGGAGAGATATCCTACTCAACCCTGCATTGACATCCGCGTCCACACCTTGGTTGAAGTTTTGATGCACTTGCACTTTATCTGTTATTAGTTGATGGATTTACTTCAAACTTGAAATAGTTATTCGTAATCATCTTGTCTATCTCTGTTATTAAAAATAGATTCAATGCAGTATTAAAGTAGTAGTTCCACTTCATCACCCTCATCATATGACACAAGGTCCATAATGAGCTATTAGTATTCGGTGGATAGTGCAACGTTCATTGTCCTGCCTCAGCATTTTTAGCTCACCTGTCACAAAGTGACAAGGTGAGCTTTTGTGATCGCGCGGTGTCCGTCGTCCGTCGTCCGTCCGTGCGTGCGTGCGTGCGTGCGTCCGTCCGTCCGTAAACTTTTGCTTGTGACCACTCTAGAGGTCACATTTTTCATGGGATCTTTATGAAAGTTGGTCAGAATGTTCATCTTGATGATATCTAGGTCAAGTTCGAAACTGGGTCACGTGCCATCAAAAACTAGGTCAGTAGGTCTAAAAATAGAAAAACCTTGTGACCTCTCTAGAGGCCATATATTTCACAAGATCTTCATGAAACTTGGTCAGAATGTTCATCTTGATGATATCTAGGTCAAGTTCGAAACTGGGTCACGTGCCATCAAAAACTAGGTCAGTAGGTCTAAAAATAGAAAAACCTTGTGACCTCTCTAGAGGCCATATATTTCACAAGATCTTCATGAAAATTGCTCAGAACGTTCACCTTGATAATATCTAGGTCAAGTTCGAAACTGGGTCACATGCCTTCAAAAACTAGGTCAGTAGGTCAAATAATAGAAAAACCTTGTGACCTCTTTTGAGGCCATATTTTTCATGGAATCTGTATGAAAGTTGGTCTGAATGTTCATCTTGATGATATCTAGGTCAAGTTCGAAACTGGGTCATGTGCGGTCAAAAACTAGGTCAGTAGGTCTAAAAATAGAAAAACCTTGTGACCTCTCTAGAGGCCATATATTTCATGAGATCTTCATGAAAATTGGTCAGAATGTTCACCTTGATGATATCTAGGTCCAGTTCGAAAGTGTGTCACGTGCCTTCAAAAACTAGGTCAGTAGGTCAAATAATAGAAAAACCTTGTGACCTCTCTAGAGGCCATATTTTTCATGGGATCTGTATGAAAATTGGTCTGAATGTTCATCTTGATGATATCTAGGTCAAGTTTGAAAGTGGGTCACGTGCCATCAAAAACTAGGTCAGTAGGTCAAATAATAGAAAAACCTTGTGACCTCTCTAAAGGCCATATTTTTCGTGGGTTCTGTATGAAAATTGGTCTGAATGTTCATCTTGATGATATCTAGGTCAAGTTTAAAAGTGGGTCACGTGCCATCAAAAACTAGGTCAGTAGGTCAAATAATAGAAAAACCTTGTGACCTCTCTGCCACATTTTTCATGGAATCTGTATGAAAATTGGTCTGAATGTTCATCTTGATGATATCTAGGTCAAGTTCGAAAGAGGTTCATGTGCGGTCAAAAACTAGGTCATTAGGTCTAAAAATAGAAAAACCTTGTGACCTCTCTAGAGACCATACTTGTGAATGGATATCCATAAAAATTGGTCAGAATGTTCACCTTGATGATATCTAGGTCAAGTTTGAAACTGGGTCACGTGCCTTAAAAAACTAGGTCAGTAGGTCAGATAATAAAAAAACCTTGTGACCTCTCTAGTGGCCATACTTTTCATGGGATCTGTATGAAAGTTGGTCTGAATGTTCATCTTGATGATATCTAGTTTAAGTTTGAAACTGGGTCAACTGCGGTCAAAAACTAGGTCAGTAGGTCTAAAATTATTAAAATCTTTTGACCTCTCTAGAGACCATATTTTTCAATGGATCTTCATGAAAATTGGTCAGAATTTTTATCTTGATAATATCTAGGTCAAGTTCAAAACTGGGTCACATGAGCTCAAAAACTAGGTCACTATGTCAAATAATAGAAAAAACAATGTCATACTCAAAACTGGGTCATGTGGGAAGAGGTGAGCGATTCAGGACCATCATGGTCCTCTTGTTACTTTAAGTATCTTGTCCTCTGAAACTACTGGTCAGAATTACACCAAACTTGGTCAGTAGCATCCTGGCATGGACCTGTACCAAGTTGTTCAAATGGTTTATCTTGACTTATTTTAGAGGCCACCAGAGATAAATATAGAAATACCTTTAAAGAACTTCTTATGAACAGCTTGATGGATCTTCATCAAACATGATTTGTAGCATTATAATAAGAACCTTTAACAAATTTGATCACTTGGAAACACTTGGCCCCTTTTAAGGGCTGCTAGAGTTAAAAATAGAAATACCTTTAAATAACTTCTTCTCATGAACTGCTTGATTGATCTTCATCAAAGCTTATGTGGAGCATCATTATAAGGTACTTTACCATGTTTGTTGAATTGGGGGCACTTGGCCAGGCCAGTAGAACTTAAAATAGAAATACCTTTAAAGTACTTCTTCTCTATTTTTAACTCTAGCAACCCCCTAAAAGATCCATCAAGTCTTCATCAAACTTAGTCTGTTACATCATTATAAGCTCTTATGCCAAATTTATTCAAATGGGGGCACTTGTGTCATTTTAGGGGCAACTAGAATTAGAATAAAAATACCTTAAAATGATTTCTCCCGATGGTTACGTGTTTTTGGTGCGTGATAGCAAAATATAGAGAAAACCTTTAAATAACTTTTTTTTAATGAACAGCTTTAAGAATTTTCACCAAACCTAGTTAACATTATTATGGGAACGCCCCTGGCGGGCGGGCGGCTGCATCCACAGACTTTGTTCGGAGCATATCTTCTTCATGCATGGAGATATTTTGATAACACTTGGCACAATTGTTCACCATCATGAGACAGAGTGTCATGTGCAAGAACCAGGTCCCTAGGTCTAAGGTCAAGGTCACACTTAGAGGTCAAAAGTCAAATTCAAGAATGACTGTCCGGAGCATATCTTCTTCATGCATGGAGGGATTTTGATGTAACTTGGTACAATTGTTCACCATCATGAGAAGGAGTGTCATGCGCAAGAACCAGGTCCCTAGATCTAAGGTCAAGGTCACACTTAGAGGTCAAAGGATACAGGAATGAAAACTTTGTCCGGAGCATTTCTTCTTCTTGCATGGAGGGATTTTGATATAACTTGGCATAAATGTTCACCGCCACGAGACGGAGTGTCATGCGCAAGAACCAGGTCCCAAGGTCTAAGGTCAAGGTCACACTTAGAGGCCAAAGGTCAGATACAAGAATGACTTTCTCCGGAGCATTTCTTCTTCATGCATGGAAGGATTTTGATGTAACTTGGCACAATTGTACACCATCATGAAACAGAGTGTCATGCGCATTGTAACTTTTTTATAATTGACCGTACAGAAAAACTAAGACCACTTTTCTGTGGTACAACATAGATGTTACTTTCAAATTTTAGATGTATTTTAAGGTATCTCTTCCTGGTAAGGAGTTTTTTATGGACTTAGAAAAACAAAAGAATTACAATAATTACTAAAAAAAATCATTTTAAACAACCACAAAATTAAAATTCCATTTGCAAATACAGTTGCTAGTGTAAAGAAATTTGCTGTGATGGGCGTATATTGTGACATTCTGGCACTCTTGTTATTAATTGGCCAATTAAATGTGAATAAATGTGCAAGCCATTTTCTTTAATTAATTAAAGAGATTAACAAGGGCGGTACCTAATTACGGTGCTTGTTTTACAAAGATCAGAAGAACTTCGTATGAAAAACGATCCGCACTTGGTATTTTCTCAAAAGTGTGGTTCGTTTTTAAAATGAGTGAATAAACAAGTTGTATACATGTAAAAAAACATTTCTGGCTGTCCATTTTCAAATACTTTCAGAACTATACTTGATTTCGTAGTGTTATTATTTACTGATTATGATCTCTTAGTTGGAATTCTATGTGTTAACAAGGATTTTATCTTCTAAACGGAAGTGTATGACTTTGGATGCCCACTTCGCAGTCGTTGAAGATGCAAAATGACCTGAGCTTCTCAATTCAAACTGGTGACAAAAGGTGTGGTTGTCTTTTTTGTTACGATCAAATTGGCCTGTAATTATCGGCAATTAGAGTGTCACCTCGTGTCAATTTTGTTATTACAGTTTGATCTCGGTAAAAGATAATACTCGATCTTTAATTAGTATCAACCTATTTGTGATTATTTTTATATTTCTTTCTCAAAATACTATTAAAATTTTGTTTTGAAAGAAATATAAACCACTCAATCTTTTATGGAACGTAACAGCGTTCTTAGATTTTAGCCTAGACAAAAAGTGCGTAGAGTAGTTTCCCTTTACTAAAATGGCAAAAATGAAAATTTTTTTTTTTTGTTTACTATCACACGCCGGAGTCGATTGCGAAGAAGAACATTAGTATTGCGAAGTTTAATGCACTTCAATGTATTCTGGTAAAATGATAAGAGTAACACGAAAAGGAAATGGGCCTTAAGTTATAACTGAACACTGGTCAGAAGTCTGAATATATAAATATATATACTGGCTGCCCCTCCGTTCAGCGGTCACCTCGCATAAGCAGCCAATTTGTCTATTTCCCCTGGCTGGCTGCTTAAGAGAGGTTAGACAGTATTTAAAGAACCTTAAACAAGTTGCACATAAATTTTCAAGTTAAAATGGTAGATTCAAATGAATTAAAAATTTCAAGTATCCCCTAGTGAAATTTAGAGAATTTTTTTTTTTAGGATTTTTTTCTAAGTTGCTAATTCTTGACAGTCATTGCAATAATAACATAACTTTTTATTTGTCATATTTAAACTTCTGTTTACACTTTCTAGGCTACACTAACACAACTATATTATCCTAAAAGTAATGTGTGTGTTTGGGTGAAAAGAATTATTCAGGATTGTAAATGCATATTTGTAGGTATACTCATGTGCATGGATTGATAATGAAACATTCAGAAGCGGTTCTGACACGAATTTCCTTTGCAATTCCAAAATAACGGGCATTTTTAGCCTGAATGCTTTGTCTTGTGCTTTGACCATCAGTGTGTTTGGTGAAAATACATTTTAATTTCAAGTGTTAATGTCTATTTAACGACTGTGTGTTGCACATACATTTATCATACATTGAAAAATATATACAACAAGAAATTTTATTTCAAATAGCCAGAGAAAAACATAAAAATACTTAATACCGACAGCTTCCAAAAATTTGAAAAACGAAAGTGAACGCCTAGTTATTGGCGACTTCAGTTTGGGTGTACAAAGAGTCTGTACACTGTGATGGGTGCTTGGCTTCTTTTATGGACTGCCAGAGCTAAAAATAGAAATGCCTTTAAACAATTTCCCCTTATGACGAATCTTCATCAAACTCATGTGGTAAGTTCAGAATCCAACAACTGAAGGTTTGCTATTTTTCAGCTGGAATTGGGGTCTCAAAACTGGAGGTTTCTTTATCAATAAATAAGGTGTGGGAGCATGCAATTTAGAGACAAAATCCAAAATTTTATGTTATTTTTTCAATTATTTTCTAATTCTATTCTACTTTTAAATATATAAACTTCAAAAACGTAAAAGGATACATTAATATACAGTCACCCCTGATTGGCGGTAACCCCTTCCCAATGGTCAGTCTGTAATGCCCCAGTTGATTTTTACTCTATTTTATTACCCACTTCAGCGGTCACCCCTCATCTGCGGTCAGTGGTCAATGATTTTGCCTCCCGGCCACCATATTTACCCCTATCAGCAGCCAATCATTTTTATTTTTCAAAAATCTCAGGACCGTTCGAGCACAAGAACTGCAGTAAAATAGAAAAAGTGGAAACTCCACAGGTCGCTCAACACAACAAAAACGAAAATGTTGCAGGCTCGGTTTGATTGAGCCTGTTCATGGACAGTAGTGGAAATGCATGCTACCGTCCACACCCTCTCACTTAGAAGGAACAGCTTGGGACCTCTAAAAATTGTTCCTTATTACTGAGATTCCTTATATCCATATAGCGAACTAGTTCCTTGTAACCAAGGTTTGTATAACGAACACAGTTTATATAGCGAATGCTACCTGTATTTGACTGACTTTTGAAAAGGGCTATGTGTTCACACTCCGGGCCGACCGATCTCTATGTGAGAAAGATGCGAATCTAGTACCAGTCCTTTCCTGGAGATATACTGCCTGCATGTATATGAGATATACTGCCTGCATGTATATGACTGAAATAGAGTTCAAACACAGCGTTAAACCTAAACAAAGCCAAAATGTACGTCGGTAAGAATGTACTGGGATGAGGAATTCTGAAACTGCGCAGCTGTTCTCTGTCCATTTTTAGCTCGACTATATGAAGTATAAGGAGAGCTATCCTACTCGCCCCGGCATCAGCGTCGGCGTCTTTCTGCGTCCCAACCTTGGTTAAAGTTTTGGTGCACTTTCTCTTTTTTCAACTTATCTCTGTAATTACTTGATGGATTTGATTCAAACTTGAAATACTTATTCCTCATCATCATCCACATCATCTGACATAAGGGCCATAACACTTGCCCCAATATTTTATGAGTTATCCCCCCTTTTCACTTAGAATTTCAGGTTAAAGTTTTGATGCACTTTCACTCTATCTCTGTTATTACTGAATGGATTTGATTCAAACTTAAAATAGTTGTTCAACATCATCACCCACACCATATGACATAAGGTGCATAACTCTGGCTCCATTTTGTCATGAATTATTCCCCCTTTTTACTTTGAATTTCAGGTTAAAGTTTTGGTGCACTTTCACTCTACCTCTGTTATTACTGAATGGATTTGATTCAAATTTAAAATAGTTGTTCAGCACCATCACCCACATCATATGACACAAGATGCATAACTCTGACACAATTTTTCATGAATTATTCCCCTTTTTACTTAGAATTTCAGGTTAAAGTTTTATGCACTTTCACTCTATCTCTGTTATTACTGAATGGATCTGATTCAAACTTAAACAATTGTTCAACATCATTACCCTTATCATATGACACAAGGTGCATAACTCTGGGACCAATTTTTCATGAATTATTTCCCCTTTTTACTTAGAATTTTAGGTAAAAGTTTTGATGCACTTTCACTCTGTCTCTGTTTTTACTGAATGGATTTGATTCAAACTTAAAATAGTTGTTCAACATCATCACCCACACCATATGACGCAAGGTGCATAACCCTGGCACCAATTTTTCATTAATTATTCCCCCTTTTTACTTAGAATTTTAGGTTAAAGTTTTGATGCACTTTTACTCTGTCTCTGTTATTACTGAATGGATTTGATTCAAACTTAAAATAGTTGTTCAACATCATCACCCACACCATATGACATAAGGTACATAACTCTGGCACCAATATTTAATGAATTATGCCTCTTTTTGCTTAGGATATACTTATATAGTGTTTTGATACATTTTATCTTTACCTCTCTTATTACTTTAAGTTGATATTTTTAACATAGACTCGGGCTATTGTGCAATATCTTCATCCACAATTGGAGTCATTAAACACTCCAGTGACAGCTCAAGTTTCCTCAGATGTGCCCAGTTTCACTATCCAGCATCGAAATAGTCGAGTGCGCTGTCTCCTGTGACAGCTCTTGTTTAGCTCACCTGTCACGTAGTGACAAGGTGAGCTTTTGTGATCTCTCTTCGTCCGTCCGTCATCCGTTCACAATTTCTTGTGAACACGATAGAGACCACAGTTGGCAATCAATTTTAATCAAACTTGCACACAACTTGTATCGGCATAATATCTCAGTTCCTTTTGAAAACTGGCCAGATCCTGTCATGGGTTCCAAAGTTATGGCCCCTTAAAGGGCCAAAATTTACTATTTTCGCTTGTGAACACGATAGAGACCACATTTTGCAATCAACTTTAATCAAACTTGTATTGGCATAATATCTCAGTTCCTTTCGAAAACTGGCCAGATCCTATCATGGGTTCCAGAGTTATGGCCCCCTTAAAGGGCCAAAATTTACCATTTTTGGCTTGTGAACATGATAGAGACCACATTTTGCGATCAACTTCAATCAAACTTGCGCACAATTTGTATTGGCATAATGTCTCGGTTCCTTTCGAAAACTGGCCAGATCCCATCAAGGGTTGCAGTTATGGCCCCTTAAAGGGCCAAAATTTGCTATTTTGGCTTTTGCAGCCATATAGAGATTTCATATACAGTTTGATTTGATACAGATTGCAAAATATCTTTAGCAACAATAAATCTTGGGTTCGTGATGAATCTGTCAGATCCAATTATAGGTTCAGAGTTATGGCCCCAGATTGACCCCTGAAAGAGCCAAAATTTGGTAATTTTTACCTTGTGAACACGATAGAAGTGACATTTTATATTTGATTTTAACCACACTAACACACAACTTAAGTCACAATAAGATCTTGGTTCCTTTTGAAAACTGGCTAGATTGTATCATGGGTTCTAGAGTTACTGCCCCTGAAAGCATCAAAATTTTCTATTTTGGCCATTCCAGCCATATAGAGGTTTCATTTATGCTTTGATTTGATACAAACTTGCACAGAATGATTATCTTGATGATCTCTAGGCATTGATCGAAACTGGGTCATGTCGGGTCAAAACTATGTCATCAGGTCAAATCAAAGGAAAAGCTTGTTAACAAGCTAGAGACCACATTTATGATCCTATCTTCATGAAACTTGGTCAGAATGTTTATCTTGATGATTTCTAGGCCAAGTTTGACACTGGGGCATATGGGTTCAGAAACTAGGTCATAAGGTCAAATCAAAGGAAAAGCTTGTTAACACTCTTCGGGCCACATTTATGACCCTATCTTCATGAAACTTGGTCAGAATGTTTATCTTGATGATTCCTAGGCCGAGTTTGAAACTTGGTCTTATGGGGTCAAAAACTAGGTCACCCAGTCAAATCAAAAGAAAGGCTTGTTTATACGCTTGTTCATTTGATGTGCATGAAACTTGGTCAGAATGTTTGTCTGCATGAAATATCGCATGAATTTTCAGATTTGACACCTGACCAAATGTTTCTTTGAAAAGCTACGAGATTGCCTGAATGAAAACTATAATAAATAAATATATAAATAAATAATTAAATATAGAGTCTGCTGACATTCACGATTTGAGTCCCTATTTTGTCAGCTTGTTAGGTATTTACTGTTTCAGCAAAAACCGGCCTTTGAAACCAATCATTGCTTCATCAATAGACAGATTACGACTTGGACGGTAAATGTCACTCTTGAAATTTCTGTTATACATGTGTATAAGTGGCCAGACTTTGAATAACCTGTCGCGATACTGTCAGTCGGATCAGGCTGATCACGGTTATTTGAGATGATTTTTCAACTTAGGTCAACGTTGAATTATTATACTAAGGCATGGTTTTGGTAAAACCCTCTACTCGAAGTCGGTCATCGGAGCTCCAGAAATCTTCCACACAATATTATGTATTCCGACGATTATCATTACCGAGAAAGAAAGTCTGCATTTCATTTGCCGTTGTTTCTCTCTGAGCCTCCCAAACATCATCACCCTTTCAGTCCAACTGTTGTTGTTTATGTTGAATTTCTTGCCTGGTATATCCATAAAAATTTGGTTTCTTCAGCAGTCATTTAAAAAAAATTTGGATCGAACATCATGTCAAATCTATTTGAAATTTCAGTCAAATTTTGTCCGCCATCACAAATAAAGTCCCTAACATACCTCGATGAAATATTCGAGTCAAATTTCTATAATTCATCAACGGTCGTAGGTCTTCCAAAGGGGTGTCACATTCCGAGTCATTTTCTACTTGTCACGCGTATAATTCCTCTATTTCCGACGAATCGGAGTCACTTGATAAATCACCCGATAAAATATCACTAATGTCCACATCTGAATCTGGATCCCAACGTGGAATTTCATAAATATCCTCTGGAGAAAATGTTTAGAATTCACTATCGCTATCCGCCATTTTGGTACATGTACAATTTTATTTTCTGAAAATGAGTTGGAGATTTCCAAAATTTGCTGTATAGATAGTAACGTTTTGAAAGCGAGACTCGGGCATGATCGTAAAATGAACTTTTCCCAACCAAATTAAACTTTTAAACCAATAAGTTTTCGTCGTTTTCAATCGGAAAAAGACAAATATTAAACAGTGCATTATCCGGGCGGTTTCAGGCGATTCGTTTGTAGACAGCAAGGGCGGATTGAGGCGTTTCGTTGGATAAGCAATAAGGGCGGATTGGGGCGATATGATTGGAAAAGGGTTAAGATACAGCCTTGAAATTTTGATGACATACACAGTTTTGCACACATAAAACTGAATTTCATTGACCATGAATGTGACCTACTGACTTTCTTAATAATTTATCATCAGTTTGACATTTGAAATATGTAGCTCATATTACTCAGGTGAGCGATCCAGGGTCATCATGACCCTCTTGTTTATTCTTTCTTCATAAAATTTGGTCAGAATGTTTATTATCATGATGTCTTGGATGATTTCAAATCTGGGTCACGTGGAGTCAAAATCTAGGTCACTAGATCAAATCATAGGAAAAGCTTGTATACATTCTAGAGGCCATTTTTTGCTCCAATCTTCCCAAAACTTTGTCAGAATGTTTGTTTTTATTAGCTCACCTGTCACAAAGTGACAAGGTGAGCTTTTGTGATCGCGCGGTGTCTGTCGTCCGTCCGTCCGTCCATCCGTAAACTTTTGCTTGTGACCACTCTAGAGGTCACATTTTTCATGGGATCTTTATGAAAGTTGGTCAGAATGTTCATCTTGATGATATCTAGGTCAAGTTCGAAACTGGGTCATGTGCCTTCAAAAACTAGGTCAGTAGGTCTTAAAATAGAAAAACCTTGTGACCTCTCTAGAGGCCATATATTTCACAAGATCTTCATAAAAATTGGTCAGAATGTTCACCTTGATGATATCTAGGTCAAGTTCGAAACTGGGTCACGTGCCTTCAAAAACTAGGTCAGTAGGTCTAAAAATAGAAAAACCTTGTGACCTCTCTAGAGGCCATATATTTCATAAGATCTTCATGTTAATTGGTCAGAATGTTCACCTTGATGATATCTAGGTCAAGTTTGAAACTGGGTCACGTGCCATCAAAAACTAGGTCAGTAGCTCAAATAATAGAAAAACCTTGTGACCTCTCTTAAGGCCATATTTTTCATGGGATCTGTATGAAAGTTGGTCTGAATGTTCGTCTTGATGATATCTAGGTCAAGTTCGAAACTGGGTCACGTGGGGTCAAAAACTAGGTCAGTAGGTCTAAAAATAGAAAAACCTTGTGACCTCTCTAGAGGCCATATAGTTCATGAGATCTTCATGAAAATTGGTCAGAATGTTCACCTTGATGATATCTAGGTCAAGTTTAAAAGTGGGTCACGTGCCATCAAAAACTAGGTCAGTAGGTCAAATAATAGAAAAACCTTGTGACCTCTCTAGAGGCCATATTTTTTATGGGATCTGTATGAAAGTTAGTCTGAATGTTTATCTTGATGATATCTAGGTCAGGTTCTAAACTGGGTCACATGCCTTCAAAAACTAGGTCAGTAGGTCAAATAATAGAAAAACCTTGTGACCTATCTAAAGGCCATATTTTTCATGGGATCTGTATGAAAATTGGTCTGAATGTTCATCTTGATGATATCTAGGTCAAGTTCGAAACAAGGTCATGTGCGGTCAAAAACTAGGTCAGTAGGTCTAAAAATAGAAAAACCTTGTTACCTCTCTAGAGGCCATACTTGTGAATGGATCTCCATAAAAATTGGTCAGAATGTTCACCTTAATGATATCTTGGTCAGATTTGAAACTGGGTCACGTGCCTTAAAAAACTAGGTCAGTAGGTCAAATAGTAAAAAAACCTTGTGACCTCTCTAGAGGCCATACTTTTCATGGGATCTGTGTGAAAGTTGGTCTGAATGTTCATCTTGATGATATCTAGGTCAAGTTTGAAACTTGGTCAACTGCGGTCAAAAACTAGGTCAGTAGGTCTAAAATTATTAAAATCTTTTGACTTCTCTAGAGGCCATATTTTTCAATGGATCTTCATGAAAATTGATCTGAATGTTAACCTTGATGATATCTAGGTCAATTTCAAAACTGGGTCACATGAGCTCAAAAACTAGGACAGTAGGTATAAAAATAGAGAAACCTTGTGACCTCTCTAGAGGCCATATTTTTCATGAGATCTTCATGAAGATTAGTGAGAATGTTCACCTTGATGGTATCTAGGTAAAGTTCAAAACAGGGTCACGTACCTTCGAAAACTAGGTCAATAGGTCAAATAATAGAAAAACCTTGTGACCTCTCTAGAGACCATATTTTTCAATGGAACGTCATGAAAATTGGTCAGAATTTTTATCTTGATAATATCTAGGTCAAGTTCAAAACTGGGTCACATGGGCTCAAAAACTAGGTCACTATGTCAAATAATAGAAAAAACGACGTCGTACTCAAAACTGGGTCATGTGGGAAGAGGTGAGCGATTCAGGACCATCATGGTCCTCTTGTTGGACAAGTTCGAATCTGGACCGTGAGGGGCAAAAGACTAGGCAACTAGGAATGCGTTTTTCTGTCCATCCATCTGCAATTTCAAGTCCGGTCCAAAACTCAGTCATCCGTGAAGGGATTTTTATATTACTTGGCACAAATGTTCCCCATGATGAGACGACGTGTCATGCACAAAACCCGGACCCCTAGCTCAAAGATCAAGGTCACAATTGGAGGTCATAGGTCAACACGGCCTTTTTCCTGTCTGGTCCACAACTCTGCCATCCATGAAGGGAATTTAATATTGCTTGGCACAAATGTACCTCATAATCAGACGATACGTCCTGCACAACTTTCAGACCCCTAGCTTAAAGGTCAAGGTCACACTTGGCAGTCAAATGTTATCATGGCATGAAACAGGGTCTGTTTCATGTCCGGTCAATAACTCTGTCATTCATTAAGGGATTTTGATATCACTTGGCACAAATCCATGATGTGACGATGTGTCATACGCAAATCCTGGACCCCTGGCTCAAAGTTCAAGGTCACAATTGGGGGTCAAAGGTCAACAGGGCTTTTTTCCTGTCCAGTCCATAACTCTGCCATCCATGAAGGGATTTTAATATTAGTTGGCACAAATATTCCCCATGATGAGATGACTTGTCATGCGCAAAACTCGGACCCCTAGCTCAAAGGTTTAGGTCACAGTTGGGAGGTCAAAGGTCAATAGGGTTTTTTTCCTGTCCGGTCCAGAACTCTAAAATCCTTAAAGGGATTTTGATATTACTTGGCACAAATGTTTACCACCATGAAACAGAGTGTCATGCGCAAGAACCAGGTCCCTAGGTCTAAGGTCAAGGTTTACACTTAGAGGCCAAAGGTCAGATACAAGAATGACTTTGTCTGGAGCATTTCTTCTTCATGCATAGAGGGATCTTGATGTAACTTGGCACAAATGTTCACCACCATGAGACAGATAGTCATGCGCAAGAACCAGGTCCCTAGTCTAAGGTCAAGGTTACACTTAGAGGTCAAAGGTCAAATTCAAGGTTGACTGTTCAGAGCATTTCTTCTTCATGCATGGAGGGATTTTGATGTAACTTGGCACAAAGTTCACCACCATGAGGCAGCCTTGTTTTTAGAAATACCTCCCTTTTTTGTTACTATAAATAGGTTATATTGTAACATTTTTAGCTCCACTATTCGGAGAATAGGGGGGCTATTCTACTCGCCCCGGCATCGGCGTGACCTTTCTTGGTTAAAGTTTTTCAGCAACCTTTGTTTTTCTGTCATCTTTGTTACTATTGCTTATATCTTACTGTAACTTCACATAAACATTGTCCAGTATACAAACAAAGTATGTGTAGGGTCTGGACCAATTATATCTAAGGTCAAGGTCACCAAGGTGTTATACTTAGGTTATTTTTAGCCCACCATCATCAGATGTTGGGCTATTCAAATCTCACTCTGCGTCCGTCTTCCGTCTGTCCATCCGTCCGTTAACAATTTCTTGTTTTCACATCTCCTCAGAAACTGCTGGGGGGGATTTTGACCAAACTTTGTCAGAATGATGTATTGGTACCCTAGTTGTGTCCCCCTGAAAATCAGACTGGTGCAACAATTTTTGAGTGAGTTATGGCTCTTTGTTTATTTTTATAATTTATATAGGGAAAAACTTTGAAACACTTCTTGTCCAAAATCACAGGGCCTATGCCTTTGATTGCCCCATGTGTTTCTGGGACGATCTCTGTATGAAAAGAATTGGAACCACTGCCGTACCCTTGCATGATCGTAAGAGGCGACTAATAGGGTTTTAACCCTTGGTTTTGCAGTAACTCTGTGATTCCAGCAGGTTTGCAAATTTTCATTCCATACCTCATGTTTTTATTTCGATGTAAATGAGATGTGGAACCAAAATTTGTAGTCCTGTTTGGTGCCATATAACCTATACTTTGTTGGTCCTCTATTAAGATTGTTCAAATTATGCCCCTGGGGTCAAATATGACCCCGCCCTGGGGGGGGGGGAGGTGTCACATGGTTTACATAGACTTATATAGTGAAAAACTTTGAAAATCTTCTTGTCCAAACCACAGAGCCTAGAGCTTTGATATTTGTAATGTAGCATCATCTAGTGGTTCTCTACCAAGTTTGTTCAACTTATCCCCCTAGGGTCAAATATGGCCCCGCCCCGGGGGTTACATGGTTCATATAGACTTATATAGGGAAAAACTTTTAAAATCTTCTTGTCCATAACCTACATCATTCAAATTTGTATGTGTAGTTTTGAGTGGCAGGATGAACTTGACATGTGTTGACCTTGATCTTGAACTAGTGACCGACTTTCACATTTCTCTAGCTACAGCCTTCAAATTTGGACCACATGCATAAGTTTGTGTACTGAAATGAACATTGACCTTGACATTGACCTAGTGACCTACTTTCACATTTTTGAAGGTACAGGCTTCAAATTTGGACCACATGCATAGTTTTGTGTTCTGAAACGAACTTTGACCTTGAGATTGACCTATTTTTGAAGGTACAGGCTTCGAATTTGGACCACATGCATAGTTTTGAGTTCCGAAATGAAATTTGACCTTGATTTTGACCTTGTGCCCTACTTTCACATTCTCAAGCTACAGCCTTCAAATTTGGACCACATGCATAGTTTTTGTTTACCAAAATTAACTTTGAGCTTGAAATTGATCTAGTGACCTTTTTTCACATTTCTCAAGCTACAGCTTTCAAATTTAGACCACATGCATGGACCACATGCACAGTTTAGTGTACTGAAATGAACTTTGACCTTGAGCTAGTCTTGAAATTTGGAACATTAAAAAATGGCTCAATGGTGGGCACCAAGATCACTCTGTGATCTCTTGTTAGGCCACACCAAACTGATTACCTGTTTGTCGGATTTCCCGCACCAATTTGACGGGAAATGGAAAAAAAATATTTCAATTTTTTTTTTTTACCGCTGGTTCGAAATCAGTAGGAACGAAAAAAAAAGTGGAAATTCCGAAGTTTAAACGCACCTTGCTTGTAATTTTTGGAGCAGCGGAAGAACATGTTCTCTAATGCAGTCACCGATCCGACTACCTAGTCTCCCTACCGCACAGAAGGGATACCTTACCCTGGTAGTATGAGTTTATTCGATTAAATTTTTTAATATTCGATCGCTTTAAAAATCGGGCATATCAAAATGGCAGCCCCCTATGTCTTTTTTTTATCTCATGCCGAGATGATGAATGGCAGGTATTTTCAGCAACAGCTGTTGAGATTTCCCCGAGCTGCAGTTTTACAGAGATGTTAGGGCTGCTGCGCTATACAATAAGATGAATCTTTCCGCAGATACAGTCGTGTAAAACCCGCCAGGGTTATGTGTGTTTCTCAAACGCAGGTTTTTGATTTTGTTGATTGTTCTACAATTCTTTATTTGGTTTGAGTGATATTAAAGATGGTAAATGACAATACATCAGGAATTCTAGACATTTGCTTATATGTCACTCAAAAGTGTCAACGTTTGTTTTTGTTTACTTTGTATAGTCAAACTCTCAAAGTGCTGGATTTTCATTTGATTTCTGACAGTAAAACCCAGCCTGCAGACTTGGCACCGAATAGTACCACCTCAGATTAACAGGTTCAATAGAGTGCTGTGTGATCTGCATTTGTAATAGATACATGTTGTCCAGCACTTCAAGAGTTAAAAGGTCTCATGTCACGAGCAGAGAAAATTGTTAAGTGATATGGGATAAATAAGACATTTCAGAATAATAAAAGCGCTGATATATTTCTTACTTTTTATTGTATGCATCACACATTAAACATTCAATACTTCAAAGACAATGCTGTCTGAATGTTACTTCACACACATTTGTTTTTCCGGCTTATGAATAGAAATACACTTTATTTGGTGATATTGACTTCAAACCATTTGCCCCTCATCGATGTGGGTTCGAAACCTCATTTGAGGCGTAGAATTTTTCATGTGAAGAAGCCATCCAGCTGGCTTACGGAAGGTCGGTGGTTCTACCCGGGTGCCCGCTCGTGATGAAATAGTGCACGGAGGGTTACCTGGGGTCTTCCTCCACCATTAAAGCTGGAAAGTCGCCATATGACCAAAAATTGTGTCGGTGCGACGTTAAACCCAACAAAATAAATAAATAAATATTTGGTGATAAACATGACACAAGCGATTATTTAATTTTTCTTATTTCGCTTGCTTCAGTAAATGATGATTTGAAAAAAAATTATTTTTTTTTTTTTAGCTCGCTTGCCCCAAATATTTTTGAAAAAAATCCGAAGAACAAGACATCAATTTGGTGTGGCCTTAAGGTTAAAGTTTTTCGGCAACCTTTGTTTTTCTGTCATATCTTTGTTACTTTTGCTTATATCTTACTTTAACTTCACATAAACATTGTCCAGTATACAAACAAAGTATGTGTAGGGGCTGAGTCCATTATACCCAAGGTCACGGCCACCAAGGTGTTTTACTTAGGATATTTTTAAGGTTAAAGTTTTTTGGCAACCTTTGTTTTTCTGTCATAGCTTTGTTATTACTATTGCTTATATCTTACTGTAACTTTACAAAAACATTGTCCAGCGTACAAACAAAGTATGTACAGGGGTTGGACCCATTATACCCAAGGTCAAGGTCACCAAAGTGTTATGAAGATTAAAGTTTTTTAGCAACCTTTGTTTTTCTGTCATATCTTTGTTACTGTTGCTTATATCTTACTGTAACTTCACATAAACATTGTTCAGCGTACAAACAAAGTATGTGCAGGGGCTTGGCCCATTATACCCAAAGTCAAGGTCACAAAGTTGTTATACTTGGAATTATTTTCATGTTAAATTTTTTCGAAAGCTTAGTTTATAGACATATCTTTGGTACTTTAAAAGATAATGACTTGAAATTAAAAATATTTCTTTATAATCATCATCTGCATGTGTGGTTACAAACCGCATAACTCTGATTGTATTTTTGACAGAATTATGCTGCTTTTGTACTTAGTTTTTTTGCAATCATGCTTTCTGGATATAACTTTAATGCAATATAAGATAAAGACTTGAAACTTAAAATGTATCTTTATCATCATCATCTGCATGTGTGGTAACAAACCCCATAACTCTGATCTGTATTTTTTACCAAATTATGCCCGTTACATTCTTAATTTTTTTTTATCAAACTTCGTTTTCTGGACATAACTTTGGTACTGTATAAGATAATGACTTGAAACTCAAAATATATCTTTACCATCATCATTTGCATGTGTGATAACACTCCCAGTAACTCTAATTTGTGTTCTTGACAGAATTATGCCCCTTGGTGTATCTTCCTTTTAAAGAAGAGATCTTTTATTGAGACATATATTCATTTTACTGTCAAATTGCCGAATAGTGGAGCGCGCTGTCTTATGGACAGCTCTTGTTATTACTGGCCGTAGGGAAAAATCGAGACCACTTTTTTGTGGAATAACATGCATGTTACATCCAATTTTTAGGTGTATTTTGACCTATCTCTACCTGGTAAAGTGTTTCCTGTAGACTTATATTATATAGAATTTTTTTTTTAATCAGGAGTAATTTCTCTTTGTTGTTACTATAAATAACTTATATGATAACTTTTTTTTATAAACGGCCGATAAAAATCCATATGAAAACAACTATAGGTTTTGATATTGATATTTGCAAATTTTAATCCAAGATATTGTATATATAGTACAATATTGTTTATACATCATTGACATATATCAGTTGATTATGTTATACTGCAGTAGAGAAAATAGTAGGAGACTTTGTATTGCATGGCAATACTTCATTCACTTGTTTAATTTAATTATCGCGAACTTGCACAGAATGATTATCTTGATGATCTCTAGGCCTGGATCGAAACTGGGTCATGTCAGGTCAAAAACTAGGTCATCAGGTCAGATCAAAGGAAAAGCTTGTTAACAACCTAGAGGCCCCATTTATGACCCTATCTTCATGAAACTTGGTCAGAATGTTTATCTTGATGATTTTTAGGCCAAGTTTGAAACTGGATCATATGGGGTCAGAAACTAGGTCATCAGGTCAAATCAAAGGAAAAGCTTGTTTACACTCTTGAGGCCACATTTATGACCCTATCTTATGAAACCTAGTCAGAATGTTTATCTTGATGATTCCTAGGCTAATTTCGAAACTTGGTCTTATGGGGTCAAAAACTAGGTCCCTCAATCAGATCAAAGGAAAAGCTTGTTAACACTTGTTCAAGCTTGTTAACACTCTTGTTCATTTGATGTGCATGAAACTTGGTCAGAATGTTTGTATGCATGAAATATGGCATGAATTTTTATCTGTGTCATGTAGGGTCTAAAACTAGGTCACCAGGTCAAATCAAGAGTAAGCTTGTTTACACTCAAGAGGCCATGTTTTTTGGTCCAATCTTAATGAAAATTGGTCAGAATATTTGTCTCCATGAAATCACTAGGTAAAACATGTTTACACTGTTATTGTGTGTTACTTAGGTGAGCGACTTAGGGCCATCTTGGCCCTCTTGTATTCATTTTTAATTTATCTCTAATATTAGAGATTTTTATATTTACCTCATCCCTCATACTAGTATTACTTATATGTACCGTGGAAGCCCAGAATGATAGTTTTTTTTTTATGTTTTAGATTATTCTAAGTATTTTTTGCTCACCTGTCACAAAGTGACAAGGTGAGCTTTTGTGATCGCGCGTCGTCCGTGCGTGCGTCTGTGCGTGCGTAAACTTTTCCATGTGACATCTCTAGAGGTCACTTTTTTCATGGGATCTTTATGAAAATGGATTAGAATGTTCATCTTGGTAAATTCTAGGTCAAGTTTGAAAGTGGGTCACGTGCCTTCAAAAACTAGGTCAGTAGGTCTAAAAATAGAAAAACCTTGTGACCTCTCTAGAGGCCATAATTTTCACAAAATCTTCATGAAAAATGGTCAGAATGTTCACCTTGATGATATCTAGGTCAAGTTCGAAAGTGGGTCACGTGCCATCAAAAACTAGGTCAGTAGGTCAAATAATAGAAAAACCTTGTGATCTCTCTAGAGGCCATATATTTCACAAAATCTTCATGAAAATTGTTCAGAATGTTCACCTTGATGATAGCTAGGTCAAGTTCGAAACTGGGTCATGTGCCATCAAAAACTAGGCCAGGAGGTCTTAAAATAGAAAAACCTTGTGACCTCTCTAAAGGACATTTATTTCAAAGATCTTCATGAAAATTGGTCAGAATGTTCACCTTGATGATATCTAGGTCAAGTTCGAAAGTGGGTCACGTGCCATCAAAAACTAGGTCAGTAGGTCAAATAATAGAAAAACATTGTGACCTTTCTAGAGGCCATATATTTCACAAGATCTTCATGAAAATTGGTGAGAATGTTCACCTTGATGATATCTAGGTCAAGTTCAAAACTGAGTCACGTGCCATCAAAAACTAGGTCAGTAGGTCAAATAATAGAAAAACCTTTTGACCTCTCTAAAGGCCATATTTTTCATGGGATCTGTATGAAAGTTGGTCTGAATGTTCATCTTGATGATATCTTGTTCAAGTTCGAAACTGGGTCACGTGCGGTCAAAAACTAGGTCAGTAGGTCAAAAAATAGAAAAACCTTGTGACCTCTCTAGAGGCCATATATTTCATGAAATCTTCATGAAAATTGGTCAGAATGTTCACCTTGATGATATCTAAGTCAAGTTCGAAAGTGGGTCACGTTCCATCAAAAACTAGGTCAGTAGGTCAAATAATAGAAAAACCTTGTGACCTCTCTAGAGGCCATATTTTCCATGGGATCTGTATGAAAGTTGGTCTGAATGTTCATCTTGATGATATCTAGGTCAAGTTCAAAAGTGGGTCACGTGCCGTCAAAAACTAGGTCAGTAGGTCAAATAATAGAAAAACCTTGTGACCTCTCTAAAGGCCATATTTTTCAATGGATCTTCATGAAAGTTGGTCTGAATGTTCATCTTGATGATATCTAGGTCAAGTTTGAAACTGGGTCAACTGCGATTAGAAACTAGGTCAGTAGGTCTTGAAATAGAAAAACCTTGTGACCTCTCTAGAGGCCATACCCTTGAATGGATCTTCATGAAAATTGGTCAGAATGTTCACCTTGATGATATCTAGGCCAAGTTTGAAACTTGGTCACGTGCCTTAAAAAACTAGGTCAATAGGTCAAATAATAGACAAACCTTGTGACCTCTCTAGAGACCATATTTTTCAATGGATCTTCATGAAAATTGGTCAGAATTTTTATGTTGATAATATCTAGGTCAAGTTCAAAACTGGGTCCCATGAGCTCAAAAACTAGGTCACTATGTCGAATAATAGAAAAAACGACGTCATACTCAAAACTGGATCATGTGGGAAGAGGTGAGCGATTCAGGACCATCATGGTCCTCTTGTTATCCCCCGATGAAAGTCGGAGGGATATAGTTTTGGCGTTGTCCGTCCGTCCGTCTTTCTGTCCGTCCGTCTTTCCGTCCTTCCGTCCGTCCGTCCGGATTCATATCTAGGAAATGGTTGGGAATATTTATTTAAATCTTCATATACATGTTCACCACTATGAGTTCTTGCGGCCCGTCAAGTTTCAGTCAGATTGCCCAAGTAACACCAGAGTTATGGCCCTTAGAAGTTTCTAGTGTTAACTATATAGGGTACTATAAATATGGCAATTTCTGCATCATAACTTTTGATATATTTGACCTAGAACTATGAAACTTAAACAGAAATTAGATCACCATAATGTGGTTGTGTACACACAATTTCGTTTGGATTTATGTGTAAATTAAGAGTTATTGCCCTTTAATTGTATAAAAATCCACATGTTTGTACATAACAAACTTACCATTTGGTAGAATTTCGTTAAATTTCTTTCATTCTTTTCCATGAACATTTATTGTAAACATGTGAAGTTGGGTACCAACACCTGGTCACCCCCTTACCTTGATCACACCCTTCCCCCGACACCCCCCCCCCCCCCCCCCCCCCCCCAAAAAAAAAAAAAAAAAAAATCATTATTATGTCTCCCCCAGGAGACATATTGTTTTTGCCCTGTCCGTCCGTCCGTATGTCCGTACGTCACACTTCATTTCCAAGCAATAACTGGAGAACCATTTGACCTAGAACCTTCAAACTTCATAGGGTTGTAGGGCTGCTGGAGTAGACGACCCCTTATGTTTTTGGGGTCACTCCGTCAAAGGTCAAGGTCACAGGGGCCTGAACATTGAAAACCATTTCCGATCAATAACTAGAGAACCACTTGACCCAGAATGTTGAAACTTCACAGGATGATTGGTCATGAAGAGTAGATGACCCCTATTGATTTTGGGGTCACTCTGTCAAAGGTCAAGGTCACAGGGGCCTGAAAATTGAAAACCATTTCCGATCAATAACTAGAGAACCACTTGACCCAGAATGTTGAAACTTCACAGGATGATTGGTCATGAAGAGTAGATGACCCCTATTGATTTTGGGGTCACTCTGTCAAAGGTCAAGGTCACAGGGGCCTGAACATTGAAAATTATTTCCGGTCAGTAACTTGAGAACCACTTGACCCAGAATGATGAAACTTCATAGGATGATTGGTCATGCAGAGTAGATGACCCCTAACGATTTTAGGGTCACTCTGTTAAAGGTCAAGGCCACAGGGGCCTGAACATGGAAAACCATTTCCAATCAATAACTTGAGAACCTCTCGACCCAGAATGTTGAAACTTCATAGGATGATTGTTCATGCAGAGTAAATGACCCCTATTGTTTTTGGGGTCACTCCGTTAAAGGTCAAGGTCACAGGGGCCTGAACATTGATAACCAGTTCCGATGAATAACTTGAGAACCACTTGACCCAGAATGTTGAAACTTCATAGGATGATTGAACATGCAGAGTAGATGACCCCTATTGATTTTGGGGTCAGTCTGTTAAAGGTCAAGGTCACAGTGGCCTGTTCATGTAAAATCATTTTTTGGAAATAACTTGAGATGATTGGTCATGAAGAGTAGATGACCCCTATTGATTTTGGGGTCACTCTGTCAAAGGTCAAGGTCAAGGTCACAGGGGCCTGAAAATTGAAAACCATTTCCGATCAATAACTAGACAACCACTTGACCCAGAATGTTGAAACTTCACAGGATGATTGTTCATGCAGAGTAAATGACCCCTATTGTTTTTGGGGTCACTCCGTTCAAGGTCAAGGTCAAGGTCACAGGGGCCTGAACATTGATAACCAGTTCCGATGAATAACTTGAGAACCACTTGACCCAGAATGTTGAAACTTCATAGGATGATTGAACATGCAGAGTAGATGACCCCTATTGATTTTGGGGTCAGTCTGTTAAAGGTCAAGGTCACAGTGGCCTGTTCATGTAAAATCATTTTTTGGAAATAACTTGAGAAGCACTTGACCTACAATGTTGAAACTTAATAGGATGATTGGACATGCAGAGTAGATGACCCCTATTTATTTTGAGGTCACTTGATCAAAGGTCAAGGTCACAGAAGCCTGAACAGTGACTTGAGAACCACTAGGCCAAGAGTGTTGAAATTTAGCGGGATGACTGGACATGCCAAGTAGATGATCCTTATTGCAGCCAACCATCAGTGTCTCTTTGACTTTCACTCCTGACCCCTATTGACTTCTTGCCTATAGGACTTTGCATTGGGGGAGACATGCGCTTTTTTACAAAAGCATTTTCTAGTTTTACATTTTTTTCAGACAAACTTCATAAACATGTTCAACACTATGAGGTTATGGGGCCCATCAAGTTTTAGACAGATTGCCCAAGTAACACCAGAGTTATGGCCCTTAGAAGTTTCTAGTGTTAACTATAGATCTATAGATATGGCAATTTCTGCATCATAACTTTTGATATATTGACCTTGAACTATGAAACTTTAACAGAGTTTAGAGCACTATAATGTGGTTGTGCACACACAATTTTGTACGGATTTCTTTTGAACTTCAGAGTTATTGCCCTTTAATTGTCTAAAAATCCACATATTTGTACATAACAAACTTACCATTTGGCAGAATTTCATTAAATTTCTTTCATTCTTTTCTGTGAACATTTATTATAAACATGTGAAGTTACGCACCCACACCTGGTCACCCACTTGCCTTGGCCACACTTTTTTTTTTCATTTCTTATTTTAGATTTTTTTCAAACCTTCCATGATTATTAGCTCACCTGTCACATAGTGACAAGGTGAGCTTTTGTGATCACGCAGTGTCCGTCGTCCGCGCGTCAAAACTGGGTCACGTGCCTTCAAAAGCTAGGTCAAAAGGTCTAAAAATAGAAAAACCTTGTGACCTCTCTAGAGGCCATATATTTCACAGGATCTTCATGAAAATTAGTCAGAACGTTCACCTTGATGATATCTAGGTCAAGTTCGAAACTGGGTCACGTGCGGTCAAAAACTAGGTCAGAAGGTCAAAAATAGAAAAACCTTGTGACCTCTCTAAGGCCATATATTTCATGATCTTATGAAAGTTGGTCTGAATGTTCATCTTGATGATATCTAGGTCAAGTTCAAACTGGGTCACTGTGCTTCAAAACTAGGTCAAAGGTCTAAAAATAGAGAAACCTTGTGACCTCTCTAGAGGCCATATATTTCATGAGATCTTCATGAAAATTGGTCAGAAGTTTACCTTGATGATATCTAGTCATGTTCGAAACGTGGGTCACCTGCAGTCAAAAACTAGGTCAGTAGGTCAAATAATAGAAAAACCTTGTGACCTCTCTAAAGGCCATATATTTCTTGGGATCTGTATGAAAGTTGGTCTGAATGTTCATCTTGATGATATCTGGGTCAATTCGAAACTGGGTCACATGTGTTCAAAAACTAGGTCAGTAGGTCTAAAAATAGAAAAACCTTGTGACCTCTCTAGAGGCCATACTTTGATGGATCTCCATGAAAATTGGTCAGAATGTTCACCTTGATGATACTAGATCAAGTTCGAAAGTGGGTCACCTGCCATCAAAAACTAGGTCAGTAGGTCAAATAATGAAAAACCTTGTGACCTCTCTAGAGGCCATATTTTTCATGGGATTGTATGAAAGTTGGTGTGAAAGTTTATCTTGATGATATATGGGTGAAGTTCGAAACGGGTCAATGCATCAAAAGTAGGTCAGTAGGTCTAAAATAGAAAAACCTTGTGACCTCTCTAGAGGCCATACCCTTGAATGGATCTCCATGAAAATTGGTCAGAATGTTCACCTTGATGATACTAGTCAAGTTCGAAAGTGGGTCACGTGCCATAAAAATGGTCAGTAGGTCAAATAATAAAAACTTGTGACCTCTCTAGAGGCCATATTTTCATGGGATTGTATGAAAGTTGGTGTGAATGTTATCTTGATGATATTAGTGAAGTTTGAAACTGGGTCAACTGCAATCAAAAACTAGGTCAGTAGGTCTTAAATTTAAAAAACTTGTGACCTCTCTAGAGGCCATACTTTCAATGGATCTTCATGAAAATTGTCGAATGTTCACCTTGATGATATCTAGGTCAGTTTCGAAACTGGGTCACGATGCTGTAAAAACTAGGGCCAGTAGGTAAAAAATAAATAAACCTTGTGACCTCTCTAGAGGCCATATTTTCATGGATCTTCATGAAACAGTGGTGAATGTTCACTTGATGATATCTAGTAAGTTAGAAACGGGTCAGTACTCGGTCAAAACTAGGTCAGTAGGTCTAAATATTAAAAACTTGTGACCTCTCTAGAGGCCATATTTTTCAATGGATCTTCATGAAAATTGGTCGAATTGTTCACCTTGATGATATCTAGGTCAGTTTCGAAACTGGGTCACATGCTGTCAAAAACTAGGCCAGTAGGTATAAAAATAGAAAAACCTTGTGACCTCTCTAGAGGCCATATTTTTCATGAGATCTTCATGAAAATCAGTGAGAATGTTCACCTTGATGATATCTAGGTAAAGTTCAAAACAGGGTCATGTACCTTCGAAAACTAGGTCAATAGGTCAAATAATAGAAAAACCTTGTGACCTCTCTAGAGACCATATTTTTCAATGGATCTTCATGAAAATTGGTCAGAATTTTTATCTTGATAATATCTAGATCAAGTTCAAAACTGGGTCACATGAGCTCAAAAACTAGGTCACTATGTCAAATAATAGAAAAACGACGTCATACTCAAAACTGGGTCATGTGGGAAGAGATGAGCGATTCAGGACCATCATGGTTCTCTTGTTTATCAACATGCAAGTTGTACCATTTTCCCACCTCACTCCTCCATACAGTCATGCCCACCACTGATCATGCATCCTCTGCCCCCCCCCCCCCCCAGCAAAAAAAAAAAAATCCACATATTTGTACATAATAAACTTACCATTCTGCAGAATTTCATTAAATTTCTTTCATTCTTTTCTTTGAACATTTATTATAAACATGTGAAGTTGCGCACCCACACCTGGTCACCCACTTGTCTTGGTCACACCCCCTTCCCCTCCCAACCCCACTTCCAAAAAATAATAATTTTTTTTTCATTTCTAATTTTAGATTTTTTTCAAACCTTCCATGATTATTTATCAACATGCAAGTTCCCCCACCTCACTCCTCTATACAGTCATGTCCACCACTGATCATGCATCCTCTGCCCCCCCCCCCCCCCCCCCCCCAAAAGCCCCCCCCCTTACCCCCCCCCCCCCCCCCCACACACACACACACACACACACACACACACACAAAAACTTCACCCTTTTACCCTTTTTTTTTTTTTTTAGCTCCCCTGTCACAAAGTGACAAGGTGAGCTTTTGTGATCACGCAGCATCCGTCGTCCGTCCGTGCGTAAACTTTTGCTTGTGACCACTCTAGAGGACACAGTTTTCATGGGATCTTCATGAAAATTAGTCAGAATGTTCACCTTGATGATATCTAGGTCAAGTTCGAAACTGGGTCACGTGCAGTCAAAAACTAGGTCAGTAGGTCTAAAAATAGAAAAACCTTGTGACCTCTCTAGAGGCCATATTTTTCATAAGATCTTTATGAAAATTGGTCAGAATGTTCATCTTGATAATATCTAGGTCAGGTTCGAAACTTGGTCACTGTCCGGTCCAAAACTAGGTCAGTAGGTCAAATAATAGAAAAACCTTGTGACCTCTGTAGAGGCCATATTTTTCATGGGATCTGCATGAAAATTGGTCAGAATGTTCATCTTGATGATATCTAGGTTAAGTTCGAAACTTGGTCAACTGGGGTCAAAAACTAGGTCAGTAGGTCAAATAATAGAAAAACCTTGTGACCTCTCTAGAGGCCATATTTTTCACAAGATTTGATCAGAATGTTCATCTGGATGATACCTAGGTCAAGTTCGAAACTGGGTCATGTCCAGTCCAAAACTAGGTCAGTAGGTCAAATAATAGAAAAACCTTGTGACCTCTGTAGAGGCCGTATTTTTCATGGGATCTGCATGAAAATTGGTCAGAATGTTCATCTTGATGATATCTAGGTGAAGTTCGAAACTGGGTCAACTGCGGTCCAAAACTAGGTCAGTAGATCTAAAAATAGAAAAACCTTGTGACCTCCCTAGAGGCCATATTTGTCAATGTATCATCATGAAATTTGGTCAGAGTGTTCACCTTGATGATATCTAAGTCAAGTTTGAAAGTGGTTCATGTGCAGTCTAAAAGTAGGTCATTAGGTCAAATAATACAAAAACCTTGTCACCTTTCTAGAGGTCATATTTTTCATCTGATCTGCATGAAAATTGGTCAGAATGTTCATTTTGGTGATACCTAGGTCAAGTTCGAAACTAGGTCATATGCGGTCAAAAACTAGGTCAGTAGGTCAAATAATAGAAAACCTTGTGACCTCTGTAGAGGCCATATTTTTCATGGGATCTGCATGAAAATTGGTCAGAATGTTCATCTTGATGATATCTAGGCGAGGTTCGAAACTGGGTCACATGCGGTCAAAAACTAGGTCAGTAGGTCAAATAATAGAAAAACCTTGTGACCACTCTAGAGGCCATATTTTTCATGGGATCTGTATGAAAGTTGGTCTGAATGTTCATCTTGATGATATCTAGGTCAAGCTTGAAACCGGGCCAACTGCGGTCAAAAACTAGGTCACTAGGTCTAAACATAGAAAAACATTTTGACCTCTCTAGAGGCCATATTTTTCAATGGATCTTCATGAAAATTGGTGAGAATGTTCACCTTGATGATATCTAGGTCAAGTTTGAAACTGGGTCACGTGCGGTCAAAAAGTAGGTCAGTAGGTCTAAAAATAGAAAAACCTTGTGACCTCTCTGAAGGCCATATTTTTCATGAGATCTTCATGAAAATTGGTGAGAATGTTCACCTTGATGATATCTAGGTCAAGTACAAAACTGGGTCACATGCCTTCAAAAACTAGGTCATTATTTGACCTTGTCCTTAAGTGCAATGATAACAGGTGAGCGATATAGGGCCATTTTGGCCCTCCTGTTTAAATTTTTTTTTTTTTTTTTTTATATATTTATAAACCAATTTATTACATACATAATATTTTGTGTAAAAACGTGTTTGCTAAAACAAACGCAGAAAGTAAGAATCACAGTGTAATCATGGAGAGGTTGATTCGAAATACCAGTGAATATATGAATAATTTCATTAATTTTTTTTTTTTTTTTTTTTTTTTTTTTTTTTTTTTTTCGGGCTCCCAATAGGGATAACCCCATTTATTTTTGTAAAATATAAACATTTACAAAACAATAACCAGAAAAGAAGTCATTAAACAACCAATTCATACAAACATAAAACATGAATAATAAATTTAATGATAATATTATATTGAACACAATAGTTACATCGCCAGTAAAATACAACTTGTTCGAAAAACGAAAAGACAAGTAAAATTTGACGAAGTTTCTATTGTCAAGCTTACAAAATTTTTAATATTTTTTCATACACAACATTGCGAAAATTTATATGTCTATATATGTATCTGACATGAACTCAATAGATTTCAATAACTGTACTTTTTCATTATCAGTATTGTGCCATTTTATTTGTTCTTTAATTTTTCTAACTAGATGTTTATAAAAGCTTCTTATTGACTGATAGTTGTTATTGAATTTACAATTATTTCTATATTTCCAAATTTCCCATTTTGTTTCATATATAATCATATTAATCAATTTGTTTACTTGCCTGTCATCATAATATCCGAAACAAACAGCAAATTTAAAAGCAGAATCACAGATGTTGACATATCTAAACAGGTCGTTCAAGTTCTTATTTAAAAGTGTCCAAATATTTTTGGCAAACGACATTCCCACACCAGGTGCACTAAAGTTTCTCTGTGTTCTTTGCATATATTACAAATTCCGTTTGATAATTTCATAAGACTGAGTTTATGCTCTGTAAATATAACGTTGTGTAAAAATTTCCATTGAAACTGTTTTGCTACTTTTGAAGAAAAAGAACCTGAAATTTGACCCCATACCATTTTCCATGGTATATCACGCGCAAACAAGCTCACCCATTTGTTTTCTACCTGTAATAGATTTCTTTTTCTTTTCCAGACAGATGATATTTGTTTCAGTTTTAAATTGGTTTGATCTAATATTTTACGATTATTATTCATTAAACATAAACCAGACAAAAAAGTCGTATATTTTTCACCGTTATAGAAGTTTTCTTTAAGAGCTTTAATGTACTTTAAAGGAATACTAGCTTTGATAATATGCCATTCTGATATCCAGTTTTGCTTGTATTTCAATTTTGTTAGCAGATGTTCTGCAGTAATAAAATCATTCAGAATCGGATCCCAGATATCTTTCATTGAAACAATGTCACTTTTTAAGAAAGATTTAAAAAATAAAGGTTTCCCTCGACATCTTATCTCGTTGTTTCCAAATAAGAACATATCTTTTATATCAGAAATAGTTGTGGGGCGAAAGTTTTGTCTGAATTTCACCCATTCACTGAGCGCTTGTTTATAGAAATCGCTCATGTTACATACTGTTTTAACATTTTCTAAGGATGAACATTTACAAAGCATAAAAGATTGTAAAAACAATGGATCGAGAGATTGCAAGTAGTATTTTCCAATTGAATTCCAGTTTTGTAATTCAGAGTGAATTATTCTAAATATTGTTTTTATTTGTAAACCTGCTAAAATGTTTTTTACGCTACACATATTCAAACCCCCGTTTTCACGATCGAAAAGTAATATGTTACTTGCTACCAATGGTTTTTTGCCGTCCCAAAGAAAATCTCGCATAATTAGTTCAATTTCTTTGATGTAATTATCCGGAATTCCTCTGATCTCTATTTCAAAAATTATCTTTGATATTACATATGCTTTTAAAATGAGGATTTTTCCATTAAGTGTGAGACCTCTCGATTTCCATATTTCTAGGCAACTCTTGATTTTATTTATTTTTGACATCCAAAGTTCATTTAAATCTATATTGTACCCATGACAAATGCCTAATGTTTTTACATAGTTTTTGGTCCATTTTGTTTCTTTGAATTTGGGGGTCTTGTTTTTAAATTTTCCATTAAAAAGCCCAGTTGTTTTTTCTTTATTTATTTTTGCACCAGATGCTTTTTCATAAATAGTAAGATTTTGAAAAATCTCAGGGATTGAAGATTCATCTTCACAAAAGAATTGTGTGTCATCAACATTAAAATAGGAAAACCTTGTGACCTCTCTAGAGGCGATATTTTTCAATGGATATTCATGAAAATTGGTCAGAGTGTTTACCTTGAAGATATCTAGGTCAAGTTCAAAACTGGGTCACGTGGGGTTAAAAACTAGGTCAGTAGATCTAAAAATAGAAAAACCTTGTGACCTCTCTAGAGGCCATATTTTTCATGAGATCTTCATGATTATTGGTCAGAATGTTCACCTTGATGATATCTAAATCAAGTTCGAAACTGGGTCACGTGGGTTCAAAAACTAGGTCAGTAGGTCTAAAAATAGAAAAACCTTGTGACTTCTCTAGAGACCATATTTCTCAACGGATCTTCATGAAAATTGGTGAGAATGTTCAGCTTGATGATATCTAGGTCAGGTTTGTAACTGGGTCATGTGCGGTCAAAAACTAGGTCAGTAGGTCGAAAAATAGAAAAACCTTGTGACCTCTCTAGAGGCCATATTTTTCACGAGATCTTCATGAAAATTGGTGAGAATGTTCACCTTGATGATATCTAGGTCAAGTTTAAAAGTGGGTCAAGTGCCTTCAAAAACTAGGCCATTAGGTCAAATATTAGAAAAACCTTGTGACCTCTCTAGAGGCCATATTTTTCAATGGATCTTCATGAAAATTGGTCAGAATTTTTTATCTTGATGATATCTAGGTCACATGTGCTCAAAAACTAGGTCACTATGTCAAATAATAGAAATAATGACGTCATACTCAGTTCAACACTGGGTCATGTGGGGATATGTGAGCGATTCAGGACCATCATGGTCCTCTTGTTTTTTTTTTTAAATGTTCAAACCTTCAACATGTTAAGTTGTGAACGCACAAACCTTGCCCTCAGCCATGTTCAAGATATCTTACCTGTGTTCTCTTAAGGACATCTGTTCTTTTGAGTTCAAATGTACATGTTAATCAGCAACACCTGGTGCCAAACCACTCGAAGACAATATTTCATTCCAGTTAAACTTCAAGCTCACATTTCGATTAACTGCATTTAATTTTAAAAGCTAAGCTTATTACAATAAGCATATCCAATTCAAAATAAATTCTTTAGTCAGGATCAAAGTATCATACATTTATTATGTACTCTTTAATTAAACATTTGTTTTCTGTTAAATTGATTTTGACTAATGAAATTATTTGCTTCATATTAACATCCTTAACTTTTTGACGGATATATTTTTTTGCCATTCCTCACCACAAACCCTTTTGGCGGGGGATACCAATTCATCGAATTTGCTTGTTTAAATTTCTTATGGTTGCCATTCTTCTGTGACAAGACCGTATTGTGGGGGTATAAGTCACTACTATGACAGTTGTAGTTCTATCAAAAGTCCTGTCTTTTAGTGTTAAAGTCCTGTCTTCAGGACTTTTATGCAGCTCCAGATATTGTGTTTAAAAGACATCTCCAAAACTGATGAAACTTGGCCTGGATGTTCCTTGGGTGATCCTCTACCAAAGTTGTTCAGACAGTTATGCTTGGTTGCAAATAGGGACAACCACAGCTAAAAATAGAAAAATCTTCAAAGGACATCTCCTCCTAAACTGATGGTCCAATTTTGAAATAATTTCATACAAATGGTCCTTATTTCACCTTCTACCAAGATTGTTCAGATTATACCGATTCTTCAAAAAACATGGCCGATAGGGGGCATGGTCCCTTTTCCCTGTATGTATATAGTGGAAATTTAAAAAATCTGATGAGAATCTGCTGACCAGATTGTTTGACCCTCTTCCAAGATTGTTCAAATTATTCTGATTCATCAAAAAACATGGCTGCCAGGGGGAGTGGTCTCTTTTCCCAATAGAAAATCTTCTTGTATAAAACTGTTAAGCCCAATTTTAAAATGATTTAACACAAATTGTCCTTGTGTGGCCTTCTACAAATAGTGTTCAAATTTTTCTGATTTGTTAAAAAACATAGCCACCAGAGGACATGGCCACTTTTCATCTACAGTTTCTTTTAATAACATCTTCTTCAAAACCACTGAATGGATTTTGATGAAACTTTACACGAATGATCTCTGGGTAGCCCTCTTTCAAAGTTTTTCAGTTATCAGAATCTTTTTCTTAAGAGATATAAGGGTTTGACTCCATAATTGTCCAAATTATTTCCCTAAGATCAAAAATGGCCACGCCCCTGTGTGTGACATGTACTAACCATAGGCTTATATATATGAAACTTTGAAAATCTTCTTCTCTGAATCAGTAATAGCTAGAGCCTTGATATCAGAGTTGTACTGTCTACCATAATTGTTCAAATTATTGCCTTAAGTTCAAAAATGTAAAATTCTCTTTAAATTTTGTTCAAAGGGGGTACTTGGTCCCTTTAAGGGGCCTCCGCTAGACCTTAAAAACAAAACGAAAAACCTCTTCGGAACTGCTGGATGGATCGTCATCAAACTTGGTCAGTAGAACCATTGTAAGGTCCTCCTCCAATTTTATTCAAATTGGGGCGCTTGGCTATTTTAGGGACCAGTAGTGCTAAAATTATAAAGGACCAATCCTCATATATACTTGATGGATCTTTGTCAAACTCGGTTTGTAGAATCGTTGTAAGATTTCCTCTCAAATTTATTTAAATGAAAGTAGGGTGGAGCACTTAGCCCCTTTTAGGGTATGCTAGAAGTAAGTTTCGACAAACCTTTAAACTTCTTATGACTGCATGATGGATCTTCATCAAACTTAGCCTGTAGCATCATTGTAAGGTACACACCTAATTTTTTATGCCCCCACTTTTGGGGGGGGCATATAGATCTGCCCTTGTCTGTCCGTCCTTCCGTCTTTCCATCCGTCCTTCCAAGAATGTTGTGTCGCGCCTAGCTCCTAAAGTATTTGACGTAGAGTCACAAAACTTTACAGGAATGTTGGTCAGCATGTGTAGTTGTGCACCTGGGATTTCGCTTCCGGATTCATCAGTCGTTTGGGAGTTATGGCCCCTGACTTTGTAAAAATTGGTCATTTTAGTGTTGTGTCATGCCTAGCTCCAAAAGTATTTGACCTAGAGTCACCAAAGTTTACAGGAATGTTGGTCAGCATGTGCAGTTGTGCACCTGGGGTTTCGCGTCTGGATTCATTCAGTATTGTAGGAGCTATGGCCCCTGACCTAGGAAAAAATTGTCATTTTAATATTTTGTTGCGCATATTGTTTTCCCAAAGTTGATCTGTGTCTTTTTTTCATGTAGTGGGGGCATCTGTGTCCCATGAACACATTTCTAGTTTTTCAGATGTGGCACTTGGCCAGTTGTGCACCTGGGGTTTCGCGTCTGGATTCATTCAGTCGTGTAGGAGTTATGGCCCCTGACTTAGTTAAAAATTGGTCATTTTAATGTTGTGACGCGTGTCACCAAAGTTTACAGGAATGTTGGGCAGCATGTGCAGTTGTGCACCTGGGGTTTCGCGTCCGGATTCATTCAGTCGTGTAGGAGTTACGGCCCCTGACTTAGTTAAAAATAGGTCATTTTAATGTTGTGTCGCGCGTAGCTCCATAAGTATTTGACCTAGTGTCACCAAAGTTTACAGGAATGTTGGTCAGCATGTGCAGTTGTGCTCCTGGGGTTTCGCATCTGGATTCATTCAGTATTGTAGGAGTTATGGCCCCTGACCTAGGAAAAAATTGTCATTTTAATGTTTTGTCGCGCATATTGTTTTCTCAAAGTTGATCTGTGTCTTTTGTCATGTAGTGGGGGCATCTGTGTCCCATGAACACATTTCTAGTTTTTCAGATGTGGCACTTGGCCCGTTTTTAAACTGCTCTTTCTATTTCATCATGACTGTGTTTCTTCGTGATGTTTTCTAAAGTATCTGCCTTGTTGTGAAAGTGCTATTTGAGATATAACAGGGAATTTGGGTCAAGGGCAAGAGAGAAGACCGTAATAATAAAAGTGTAAATCTTTTTCTTTTACCTGGTGTTTGCATTGATGAGTGCAGCCTGACATCTGTATAACATTGTTCTTTGATCTCTGCAGTGAAAAAAAACAGCATTTAGGTCAAGAACAGATTCTTCATGACACTTTATGTTAAGTAAACAGACACTGAAAAGTAAACAGTTTTATAACTCTGTAAAACATGAATAATCAGAATGAGCCCGCCCGCTTAGCTCAGTAGGTAAGAGCGTTGGTCTACGGATCTCGGGGTCGCGAGTTCCATCCTCGGGCGGGGCGTATGTTCTCCATGACTATTTGATAAACGACATTGTGTCTGAAATCATTAGTCCTCCACCTCTGATTCATGTGGGGAAGTTGGCAGTTACTTGCGGAGAACAGGTTTGTACTGGTACAGAATCCAGGAATACTGGTTAGGTTAACTGCCCGCCGTTACATGACTGAAATACTGTTGAAAAACGACGTTAAACCCAAAATAAAAAAAAAAAAAAAAAAAAAAAATAATAATCAGAATGAGGGCTATTTATTTTTCTCCGACACGAGTCCTATTGAAATAGAAAATTAATAATATAATATAATAGAAAAAGTGGAAACTTCACAGCTCTATCGTATACTATCCATTTTCATAAGTGAATGAGATCACCTCAGAAAATTAAAAAGTAATGGTTGAAACTAAGAAATGTTTATTAATTTATTACAGAGGAGCTGTTGATGAGAGTGGGGAACATTTTGTGGCATATTTTCTACCAACACCAGAAACTTTGGGAAAAAGAAAGAGGGATGAAGAAGACCATGAAGATTTTGTGGCTGATGAAGAGTATGTTTCTATCTCATAGAGTCCAGAGCTTCTGAAGAGGGCTGTATTTCCGTAAATACAAATTGTTTCAAACCCATTTAAGAATAGCCTTTTTGTTTTGTCTTTCTTAATATTATGAAGTTTAAGCATTGTTCTCCTCAAAATTGTGAAAGGTGTGATATAAACTTAGGTTTGTGAAATACAGATTCAAGTATTTAGCATTAGAATGATTCCTCACGGAAATTTATGTTTTAAAGCTGCTTTTCAACTATGAAGCATTTGTCTTTAACATAGTAATTTTTCTTCAACAAACTCTAGACTAACGAATACTTCAGTGCGTTTTAGCACACCATATTCCAAAATGACCCCTAAAAAAATTTATAACGGGTCATTGATGGCGCAAATGCATTAGAGACCAAATTTCTGGCGGTGCGAAATTTTCATGCCCAATCTATTTAAGTAAGCACTGGTTCAGGCATCAGTACGAATCAGTGACGTGGACTGAGGCCAAAGATTAATTATCGGGTACACTTCACAGTCAATACACACTGTTTAATGTTCTATACTACGTATTAGGCAGACTCCGTCCAAAGTTTATTAATCTAATACACCTCAAGATGACTTGATAAAATAAACCGTTTCAACAAAATGGTTCAAAAACATGTTTCTGTCATCTGCTGTTTGCACCAAGAAAGCGCTGTGTGGTCTTTTGCAATCTCACATACCAGAGGTTTGTCTCGGGTACCATGTCGAACATCTTATGAATGAGAATGGGTTTTTCATATGCACGAGGATTGATGCTTGAAGTACATAGTGCTTGAACAAACATGGCTGGCTTTTTATTGGAAACATTAACTGTAAAATGAAGTCCCGGCTGTGTTAGCGTATAAACTCTGGTGTGTCAGGCCACTCAGGGTCCATTTCTTTACATCATTTATTAGTTTCTCTTTCCTTCTTTCTAATTCGTTATTTTGATAATTAAAAATAAATGACCCCCTAAAATTGAAAATGACCCCCAAAGCCAAACATGATTGAAGGGGTCATAATGACCTTCAGTCAAAATTTCTGAGGGAAAACCCTATGTTAACTTAGTACAGGTCTGTGTGAAGATAGCTAGAGAGGATAAAACCTGGCTTGCAAAATCTGGAACAGAATGTACAAGAAGTGTCAATTTATTGTAAAGTGGACGTTTTTATGCCCCCCTTCAAAGAAGGAGGGGTATATTGTTTTGCAGATGTCAGTCCGTCTGTCGGTCGGTCGGTATGTAGACCAATCCGTTTCCAGATGATAACTCGAGAACGCTTGGGCCTAGGATCATGAAAGTTGATAGGGAGATTGGTCGTAACCAGCAGATGACCCCTATTGATTTAGAGATCAGTAGGTCAAAGGTCAAGGTCTCAGTGACGTGGAACAATTGATAACTCAGTAACACTTGGAACTAGGATCATGAAAGTTGATAGGGAGGTTGGTCATGACCAGCAGATGACCTCTATTGATTTTGAGGTCTGTAGGTCAAAGGTCAAGGTCACATTTAAACCATTTCCGGACGATAACTTGAGAACGCTTTGGCCTAGGATCACGAAACTTAATAGGGAGATTGATCATGACCAGCGTATGACTCCTATTGATTTCTAGGTCAATAGGTCAAAGGTTAAGGTCACATTGACCCAGAGCAGTAGAACTTCTGTGTACAGTGACCAAATAATTTCTGTTTGTTGTGCAATTACTGAATGCATCAAGGGAAGCATTTCTTGTTCTATGAGCTCTTCGTCACCTTAGCGCAGAAAGTGAATAAGACTTGTTGAAATGTGAAGTTGCCATTTTGAATAGTAAAGTAGCCAAATATCAGCCTCTGTTATATAATGAACAAAAAAAGACCCTGCAAGTGTTTCTTATAAGAAGATGATTTGCTATGCGCAATACCCAGATCCTAGCTCAATAGTCTAGGTCTCACTCTCACTCTCTGGTCAAAGGTCAGTTGTTTTTTTCTGTTCAGTTCATAATTCATGCATGCCAAGTTTCCTGGACAATTTTCCAGGAGATTGCAGTTGAAAATCCAGGAGATTTTATCGACCAGTGTTTTAGGAATTTTTATGCCCCCTTCGAAGAAGGAGGTGTATATTGTTTTGCAGATGTCTGTTGGTCGGTCAGTCAGTATGTAGACCAATCCATTTCTGGATGATAACTCAAGACTGCATTGGCCTAGGATCATGAAAGTTGATGAGGAGATTGGTCATAAACAGCGGATAACCCCTATTGATTTTGAGATCAGTAGGTCAAAGGTCAAAGTCACAGTGGCCCAGAACAGTTAAATGGTTTCCGGAAAATAACTCGAGAATGCTTAAGCCTAGGATTATGAAAATTGACGGGAAGGTTGATCATGACCAGCAGATGACCCCTATTGATTTTGAGATCAATAGGTCAAAGGTCAAGGTCACAGTGACACGGAACAGTTAAACGGTTTCCGGATGATAACTCAAGAATGCTTTGGCCTAGGATCATGAAAGTTGACAGGGAGGTTGGTCATGACCAGCAGATGACCTCTTAGTATTGATTTTCAGGTCAGTAGGTCAAAGGTCAAGGTCACAGTTAAACAGTTTCTGAATGATAACTCAAGAACGCTTGGAACTAGGACCATGAAAATTGATAGGTTGGTCATGACCAGCAGATGACCACTATTGATTTTGAGGTCAAAGGTCAAGGTCACAGTGACCCAAAACAGTTAAATGGTTTCAGGATGATAACTCAAGAACGCTTGGGCCTAGGATAATGAAACTTAATAGGGAGGTTGATCATAACCAGCAGATGACCTCTATTTATTTTAAGGTCAATAGGTCAAAGGTCAAGGTCACATTTACCCAGAACAGTAGAACTTTTGTATACAATGACCAAATAATTTCTGTTCCTTGTGCAATTACTGAATGCTTCAATGGGGGCATTTCGTGTTCTACGAGCTCTTGTTTGGTTGAATATGAGACTGTAAAAGAAATTAAATCATAATTCTTTTTGTTTAGTGTATTCACGCAGTGGTGGTTGGAGACATATTGATTTACTCCTGTCTGTGTGTCCATCCGTCCATCTGTGTGTCTGTCACAAATCTTGTCCGCGCTCTCAGTCGAACAGTTCTCATCCAATCTTCACCAGACTTGAACAAAATGTGTTTTACCATAAGTCCTCGGCCAATTTCAACAACAAGCCAAATCAGCCCAGGCTTTGGAGATATGGCCCTTGAAACATTGTTTTGATAATCAAAGCACTGAAAGTCTGATTGGGAATTGCAGTTGTGGGAGACATGTGCTTTTCTCAAAAGCAGCTCTAGTTTTGTTTTGGATTTCATTCACCAGGAACAGAGTTATTGCCCTTGACTTAGTCTAAAATATGCATCAAAAGCATAATTTTTTTATACGCCGGTGTCTGTCTGTCTGTTAGCAATTGTTGTGTCCGCTCTGTAACTCTTGAACCCCTTGAAAGATTTTAAAGAAACAAGACACAAATGTTCACCACATTCGAGACGACGTGCAGAGTGCCTGTTTTGGATAGCTCGCTTCAGTAACTCTTGAACTGCCTGAAGGATTTTAAAGGAACTTGGCACAAATGTTCACCACATCAAGTCGACGTGCATAGCACATGTTTCGGATGGCTCTTTTCAAGGTCAAGGTCATACTTAGGGGTTAAAGAAATTTCCTGTCCGCTCTGTAACTCTTGAACCCCATGAAGGATTTTGAAGAAACTTGACAAAAATGTTCACCACATCGAGATGACCTGCAGAGCACATGTTTTGGATAGCTTGCTTCAAGGTCAAGGTCACAGAGTTCAGAGGTCATATGACTTTGTTTTTTGTCCGCTCTGTAACACTTGAGCTGCCTGAAGGATTTTAAAGAAACTTGGCACAAATGTTCACCACATTGAGTCGACGTGCATAGCGCATGTTTCGGATGGCTCTCTTCAAGGTCAAGGTAATACTTGGGGGTCAAAGCGATTTCGTCTCTGCTCTGTAACTCTTGAACTCTTTGAAGGATTTCGAAGAAACTTGATAAAAATGTTCACCGCATCGAGACAACATGCAGAGCACATGTTTTGGATTGCTTGCTTCTAGGTCAAGGTCACACTTAGGAGTCATAGGTCATACCTTCCGGCGTATATTGCTCCGCATTGTGGTGCTCTTGTCGCATGTATTAGATCTAGAGTCATAAAACATTAGAAAATTATATATTATTATGTTATATTGCATGTTTTGTGCACCTAGTGCTCTGCTAGGGATTTCACTCAGCATGACCAAAGTAATGATCCTTGACTTATTTAAAGACACAAAGTTTATGTTGCAGTTATCATGAAACCATATACACTGACTGGAAACCGGGCACTATGGACATGCATTTAGCTGTTGCTTGGTTTCTCTTAAGATTAATTAAAACAATTTTGATATGCAACTATCTGTTAGTAACTGCCCAAAGCTGAAGTAGTACCATTTTATAATTGTTTTTCTGTCTATTTTCCAGCAGAAAGAGTATCAATGTTACACTTTTTTGCCTTTATTTACAGGTATGACTACACATTGGCAAGAGAATATAACTGGAATGTAAAAAACAAATTGTCAAGAGGCTATGAGGAAACATACTTTATGGTATTTAGAGAAAATGGCTGTTTCTACAATGATCTTGAAACCAGGTAAATACAGTAGTTGTATTGATTACAGTAAATATCTTCACACAGTGAGTTTCAGTAATCATCTAATGGTCCTCTTATGAAGATTTTTCAAATTATGCCCCTGAGGTGAAATGAGGCCCAGCCCCGGGGATCACAAGTTTTACATAGACTTATATAGGAAAAAACTATAAAAATCTTTATGCCTGAAACCACAAGACCTAGGCCTTTGATATTTGGTGTGTAGCATTGCCTTGTGATCCTCTACCAAGATTGATCAAATTATTACCCAGGGATGAAAAAAGGCCCAGCCCCGGGGGTCCCAATTTTAAAATTTTTAAAATCTTGTCTGAAACCACAAGTCCTAGGCCTTTGATATTTGGTATGTAGCATTGCCTTATGGTCCTCTACCAAGATTATTCAAATTATTACCCTGGGGTGAAAAGTTGCCCCACCCCGGGGGTCCCAAGTTTTACATAGACTTATAAAGGAATTTTTTTTAAAAAATCTTCTTGTCTGAATGTTCAAGGCCTAGGCCTTGATACTTGGTATGTAGCATTGCCTAGTGGTTCTCTAACAAGAGTGTTCAAATTATGCCCCTGGGGGTCACTTGTTATATGAGTTAAATAGGAAAAAATACTTTTAAAATTTTCTGATCATATTTTCTAGACTGTTTTATTATAATTACCTGATGACCCCAAGTAATTAGGGGTCACTTAACTTTGACCTTGACCTGCAGACCTACTTTTTTGTTGTTTAAGAGAGCCTTGAAATTTGGATGACAAATAGAGTTTTGCACACCAATCTTAAAACTGACTTTCAGTGACCATGAATGTGACCTACTGACCTACTTTCTTAATATTTTAGCATCAGATTGACATTTGAAACATGTAGCTTATATTACTGAGGTGAGCGATCCAGGGTCATCATGACCCTCTTGTTGTTAGAGAAGCTTAAGCAAAGAAATTTATTTAAGGAAGCAACTAAACTCAGGTTAGCAATATAGGGCCATCATGGCCCTCTTGTTGTTCAAATGGGGATGCTTGGCCAAAGCAGCCTCTAGAGCTAAAAATAGAAATACTTTTAAAAGACTTCTAATGAACTTCTCATGAACCACATAATTGATCTTCATCAAACTTTGTCTGTGGCATTATTATAAGGTTCTCTTCCAAATTTGTTCAAATGAGGGCACTTGGCCCCTTTTAGAGGCATCTAGAGCTAAAAGTAGAAATATCTTTAAACATTTTCTCATGAATTGCTTGGTAGATCTTCACAAAACTTGGTCAGTAGCATCAGTGTAAGGTCCATTTCTTAACTTGTTGAAATGGGGGCACTTTGTAGGGGCCACTAGAACTAATTATAAAAATAGTTGTAAACAACTTCTTCTGATGAACCATTGGATGCAGATAACCATTGTAAGAGACCTTCCACATCAGCCTCAGTCTATGTATTTTTTTAATCCCCCGCCACGAGTGGTGGGGGGTTATAGGAATGGTCTCCGTCCGTCTCTTCATCCGTAACATTTCATGTCCGCTCTGTATCTCCTAAACCCCTTGAAGGATTTTCATGAAACTTGGGTCAAATGATCACCTCATCAAGACGATGTGCAGAACCCATGAGTCAGCCATGTCGGCTCAAGGTCAAAGGTTTGAGCCTTCCATTTCGTGTCCGCTCTGTTTCTCCTAAACCCCTTGGAGGATAATCATGAAACTTTAGTCAAATGATCATCTCATCAAGACGATGTGCAGAACCCATGAGTCAGCCATGTTGGCTCAAGGTGAAGGTCACAACTCGAGGTAAAAGGTTTGAGCTTCAATTTTGTGTCCGCTCTATATCTCCTAAACCCATTGCAGGATAATCATGAAACTTGGGTCAAATGATCACCTTATCAAGACGATGCGCAGAACTTACGAGTCAGCCATGTCAGCTCAAGGTCAAGGTCACAAGACAAGGTCAAAGGTTTGGGCCTTCCATTTTGTGTCCGCTCTGTATCTCCTAAACCCCTTGAAGGATAATCATGAAACTTGGGTCAAATGATCACCTCATCAAGACGATATGCAAAACTCATGAGTCAGCCATGTTAGCTCAAGGTCAAGGTCACAACACTGGGTCAAATACTTGAGACTTTCAAGGTCACAACTCAGGGTCAAATGTTTGAGTCTTCCATTTTGTGTCTGTTCTGTATCTCCTAAACCCCTTGAAGGATTTTCTTGAAACTTGGGTCAGTTAATCACCTCATCAAGACGATGAGTAGAACTCATGTTGGCTCAAGGTCAAGGTCACAACTCAAGGTCAAAGGTTTGAGCCTTCCATTTTATGTCTGCTCAGTATCTCCTTAACCCCTTGAAGGATTTTAATATGACTTGGCTATAATATTCCATTTATCAAGACAATGTGCAGAATTCAAAATTCACTCCTGCCAGCTTAAGGTCAAGGTCACAACTTGATTGTTTAATGGTTCCACCCAATACCATAAACCCTTTCACTATCCACTGTCAACAGCGGTGGGGGATATAGCTGTCTTTCAGACTGCCTTGTTTTACCCAGTTTTAAAGACCTAAGAAGCATATTGTGTTTGAACTGTTTATCATCTGTGACACTGTACTCTGTAATTTTCGACACCTGGAGCATATTATGGTCCTCTTCTAAAGTTGCACCTTCTCTAGACTTTAAGCTCTGAAATTCTGGCGAAAGTTAGCAGTGACTAGAAGTTTAACAGTTAAAATACTCCTGAAAAATAATCTTGACTTTTGCCTTAGACTTGATTTCTGTTTCAATTTCAGGGTACGATTGAGTAAGAGAAGAAAGACAGCTGGATCTACTGTAGCCAAGTCTAGACTTGTTGTCAAACACAGGTCTCTCAATGATAAGGAGTTACGAGCTCAGGTACTGTTTATGTATCTGAACAGTCAGTTTCTATTTATCATGGTTTTTGTAGCAGCAAAAATGTGGTAAAGGGTTATGCACATATTTACTGTATGCTACCAATATTAATGATTACAGACTTGCTCTTTATATGCCCGTTTGAAAAATGGGACGTATTAATGGAATGCCCCTGGCGGGTGGGCGGGCAGCGTCCACAGACTTTGTCCGGAGCATATCTTCTTCATGCTTGGAGGGATTTTTATGTAACTTGGCACAATTGTACACCATCATGAGACAGAGTGTCATGCACAGGTCCCTTCTTAAAGGTGGTCAATCACATTTAAACAACATTTAATGACATTTTTTACTTTTTGTATATTCTGGAAGAGAATTATTTAAGGAACAAAAAGACTGATTACATAGAGTTAGATTCCTATTTGAAATGTATATTTTATTATTTTTATAAAATTTTGTAATTACTCCCCTTTAATATGAAAGTATATAAAAAGCTGGGTATTTCTTTTTATTTCGATACAATGTCTAGTTTTACATTTGCATTTGATAGACATATCAACTATTGAACAATCTGAACCAAAATGCAAGTTTAAAAGCTGTGTGTAGCTTCTGAATTCATTTATTTCCAATCTATCTTGGTTGCGCAACCAAGATAGGCAAAGGGAGGTAATAATAATTTTTCAAACTTGCGTTTCTAATGAATTCCATCTAAATACATAATTTTTAATGCAAATATTTTACAAATATATTACAATATGTCTAATATTTATACATTTCCTTAGGCAAAGTATGTTTATCAAATTTATACTTATGATAAAATAACTCTATCTAGGTTGGGCAACCAGGATAGGAAAATGAAATTTTAAAAATACCTCCAGTGAAAATCTAATTTGTATTAAGTGTTAAGTGAACATAAATGAGTGTAAATGATCAGATGCTAATGTTTCGAACAAATCCGTTACATGGCCAAAATCTGATTATCCACCTTTAAGAATTACTTCCCTTTGTTGTTACTATAAATAGCTTATATTGTAACTTTTTCATTACTAGTCGTAGGGAAAAATCGAGACCACTTTTCTGTAGTATAACATGCATGTTACATCCAATTTTGAGGTGTATTTTGACCTATCTCTGCCTGGTAAGGATTTTTGTGTGGAGTTACAAATTTTTTTTCGGCGGGGGGGGGGGGGGGGGTTTTTTTTTTTTTTTTTAAGATTAACTTCCCTTAGTTGTTACTATAAATAACTTATATTGTAACTTTTTTATAATTGACCGTAAGGAAAAGCCAAGACCACTTTTCTGTGGTACAACATAGATGTTAATTTCAAATTTTAGGTGTATTTTAAGGTATCTCTACCTGGTAAGGAGTTTTTTTGTGGACAAAAGAATTACAATAAATACTAAACAACCACAAAATTAAAATTCCATTTGCAAATACAGGTTCTAGTGTAAAGAAATTTGCTGTGACGGGCATATATTGTGACATTCTGGCACTCTTTGACACAAATCTTCAAACAATAAAATAGAAAAATCTTCAAACAACATCTAAGCCGCTGGTCCGACTGAAATAGTTTCACAAAATTGATCCTTATGTAACTTTCTACCAAGATTGTTCAAATTATTCCTCTGTGTCAAAAAACACGGCTGCTAGGGGGCGAGGTAACTTTTCTCTATTTGTATATAGTGGAAACTTTAAAAATCTTGTGTTACTGCTGGCCCGATTTTAAAATGATTTCACACAAATGGTCCTTGTGTGACCCTCTACAAGATTGTCGATATCATTTTGATTTGTCAAAAAACATGGCCGCCATAGGGTGTGGTCACTTTTTCCCTTTATAGTGGAAACTAAAAATTTTCTTTTCAGAAACAGCAGGCACCATTTTTAAACAACTTTTTACAAAAATGTTTCTTGGATATTAGGTGTGTGATATCAGAGTTTGACTGTCTACTGTAATTGTTCAGATTATTGCCCAGGGTTAAAAATGGCCATTCCCATGTGTGTGACATGTATATAATATAGGCTAATATAAAAGAAACTTTGAATATCTTCTTCTTTGAATCCATAATAGCTAGAGCCTTGATATTTATATAAACCCACCTCCATGCTTGTACAAACACAGTTGAAGCCTTTTACACAGGTGAGCACTTTAGAGTCAATGACCCTCTTGTTACATTGTTCCAGGATGTTATTTTTAGCCCACCATCTGATGATGGTGGGCTATTCAAATCACTCTGCGTCCGTGGTCCGTCGTCCTCCGGTTAACAATTTCTCGTTATCGTATCTCCTCAGAAACTACAGGGTGGATTTTGACCAAACTTTTTCAGAATGATGTATTGGTACCCTAATTGTGTCCCCCTGAAAATCAGACTGGTTCAACAATTTTTGAGTGAGTTATGGCCCTTTGTTATCCCCCGCCGATGAAATTGGGAGGGGGGTATTGAAATGGCGTTGTCCGTCCGTCCGTCCGTCCGCAGCCATTTCTCAGTAACTACTTGGTAGAATTTCATGAAACTTGAAATAAACATGAACCAACATACTGCGATGATGCCCGTTTTTTGAGTTTTTTTTTTGATTGGTCAATTTCCCTCAGAGTTATTGCCCTTGATTTAATTAAAAATGTCCGTCTGCAGCTATTTCTCAGTAACTAACAGGTAGAATTTCATCAAATTTGAAATAGACATGAACCAAGATACTGTGCTGATGCCCGTCAAGTTTTTTTTTTGATAAGTCAATTTCCGTCAGAGTTATTGCCCTTGATTTAATGAAAAATGTCCGTCTGCAGCCATTTCTCAGTAACTAGCAGGTAGAATTTCATCAAACTTGAAACAGACATGAACCAAGATACTGCAACGATGCCCTTCAAGGTTTTTTTCGATTGGTCAATTTTCAATATAGTTATTGCCCTTTAATTGTTTAAAAATCCACAGATCTGTACATAACAAACCAACCAATTGGAAGAATTTCATTAAACTTCTTTCATTCTTTTCCATGAACATTTATTATAAACATGTGATGTTGTGTACCTACACCTGGTCACCACCTTACCTTGGTCCCCCCCCCCCCCCCCACCATTTTTTTTTTTTATTTTATTTTTTTTTCATTTTTCATTTTCTATCAATATTTATAATCAACATGTAAACTGTTGTATCCTCAGCCCCACCCAAACAAACCATTCATTTTCTTTTTATTTGATTTTGACTAATGAAATTATTTGCTTCTTGGTAACATTCTTAACTTTTTGCTGGAGATATTTTTTTGCCGTTCCTCAACGCTGACCCTTTCGGCGGGGGATTCCGATTCATCGAATTTGCTTGTTTATTTTTATAATTTACAAAGATTTATATAGGGAAAAACTTCGTAAATCTTTTTGTCCAAAACCACAGGGCCTAGGGCTTTGATATTTGGTATGTAGCATCAACTGGTGGTCCTCTACCAAGATTACACAAATTATTTTCCTAGGGTCAAGTATGGCCCCGCCCCGGGGGTCACATGGTTTATATAGAATTGTATAGGGAAAAACTTTGAAAATCTTCTTGTCCAAAACCGCAGGGCGGTTTTGATATTTGTATGTGACATCATCTAGTGGTCCTCTACTAAGGTTGTTCAAATTATTAGTCCCCTGCTGGTTGAAAACCAGTTTGGGGACTATAGGAATGCGCTTTTCCTTCATTCCGTCCGTCTGCAGTTTTGTGTTCGGTCCATAACTCTGTCATCCATGAAGGGATTTTAATATTACTTGACACAAATGATCCCCATGATGAGACGACGTGTCATGCGCAAAACACGGACCCCTGGCTCAAAGGTCAAAGTCACAATTGGAGGTGATTTTTTTTTTTTTTTTTTTTTTTTTTTTTTCATTTTAAGATTAAGTTCCCTTAGTTGTTACTATAAATAACTTATATTGCAACTTTTTTATAATTGACCATAGGGAAAAACCAAGACCACTTTTCTGTGGTACAACATAGATGTTACTTTCCAATTTTAGGTGTATTTTAAGGTATCTCTACCTGGTAAGGAGTTTTTTTGTGGACTTAGAAAAACAAAAGACTTACAATGATTACTAAACAACCACAAAATTAAAATTCCATTTGCAAATACAGGTGCTAGAGTAAAGAAATTTGCTGTGACGGGCGTATATTGTGACATTCTGGCACTCTTGTTATAGGATTTATTTCCCTTTGTATAAAATAACTTATATGGTAACTTTTTTTATAATCGTCCAAAAAATTCCATATAAAAACAACTGTGGGTTTTTATATATCCAAATTTTAATCCACGTGTTTTGTTATAACATATTTTTTGTATATATAGTACAGTATTGTTATATATCATTGACAGATATCAGTTCATTATGTTATACTTCAGTAGAGAAAATTAGGTGCATTCCAGTAGGGGACTTTGTATTGTATGTCAATACTTCATTTACTTGTTCCTTTATTAGCTCATCTGATTTTTTGAAAAAAAATGATGAGTTATTGTCATCACTTGAGCGGTTGTCAGCGTCGGCGTCGGCATTGCCTGGTTAAGTTTTATGTTTAGGTCAGCTTTTCTCCTAAACTATCAAAGCTATTGCTTTGAAACTTGGAATACTTGTTCACCATCATAAGCTGACCCTGTATAGCAAGAAACATAACTCCATCTTGCTTTTTGCAAGATTTATGGCCCCTTTTGTACTTAGAAAATATCAGATTTCTTGGTTAAGTTTTATGTTTAGGTCAACTTTTCTCCTAAACTATCAAAGCTATTGCTTTGAAACTTGGAATACTTGTTCACCATCATAAGCTGACCCTGTACATCAAGAAACATAACTCCATCTTGCTTTTTGCAAGATTTATTGCCCCTTTTGGACTTAGAAAATCAGTTTTCTTGGTTAAGTTTTATGTTTAGGTCAGCTTTTATCCTAAACTATCAAAGCTATTGCTTTAAAACTTGCAACACTTGTTCACCATCATAAGTTGACCCTGTACATCAAGAAACATAACTCCATCTTGCTTTTTGCAAGATTTATTGCCCCTTTTGGACTTAGAAAATCAGTTTTCTTGGTTAAGTTTTATGTTTAGGTCAGCTTTTATCCTAAACTATCAAAGCTATTGCTTTAAAACTTGCAACACTTGTTCACCATCATAAGTTGACCCTGTACAGCAAGAAACATAACTCCGTCCTGCTTTTTGCAAGATTTATTGCCCCTTTTGGACTTAGAAAATCAGTTTTCTTGGTTAAGTTTTATGTTTAAGTCAACTTTTTCTCTTAAACCATCAAAGCTATTGCTTTGAAACTTGCAACACTTGTTCACCATCATAAGCTGACCCTGTACAGCAAGCAACATAACTCCATCCTGCTTTTTGCAATAAGTATTGCCCCTTTTGGACTTAGAAAATCATTTTCTTGGTTGAGTATTATGTTTAAGTCAACTTTTCTCATAAACTATCAAAGCTATTGCTTTAAAACTTGCAACAGTTTTTCACCATCATAAGTGGACACTGTACATCAAGAAACATAACTCTATCCTGCTTTTTGCAAGAATGATGGCCCTTTTTAGACTTAGAAAATCATGGGTAGGACAATATTTCTATTACACTAAAAAAAATCAGATGAGCGTCAGCACCCACAAGGCGGTGCTCTTGTTAGCTCATCTGATTTTTTGAAAAAAAATGATGAGTTATTGTCATCACTTGAGCGGTTGTCGGCGTCGGCGTCGGCGTCTGCGTCGGCGTTGCCTGGTTAAGTTTTATGTTTAGGTCAGCTTTTCTCCTAAACTATCAAAGCTATTGCTTTGAAACTTGGAATACTTGTTCACCATCATAAGCTGACTCTGTATAGCAAGAAACATAACTCCATCTTGATTTTTGCAAGATTTATGGCCCCTTTTGTACTTAGAAAATATCAGATTTCTTGGTTAAGTTTTATGTTTAGGTCAACTTTTCTCCTAAACTATCAAAGCTATTGCTTTGAAACTTGGAATACTTGTTCACCATCATAAGCAGACCCTGTACATCAAGAAACATAAGTCCATCTTGCTTTTTGCAAGAATTATTGCCCCTTTTGGACTTAGAAAATCAGTTTTCTTGGTTAAGTTTTATGTTTAGGTCAGCTTTTATCCTAAACTGTCAAAGCTATTGCTTTAAAACTTGCAACACTTGTTCACCGTCATAAGTTGACCCTGTACAGCAAGAAACATAACTCCGTCCTGCTTTTTGCAAGATTTATGGCCCCTTTTGGACTTAGAAAATATCAGATTTCTTGGTTAAGTTTTATGTTTAGGTCAACTTTTTCTCTTAAACTATCAAAGCTATTGCTTTGAAACTTGCAACACTTGTTCACCATCATAAGCTGACCCTGTACAACAAGCAACATAACTCCATCCTGCTTTTTGCAATAATTATTGCCCCTTTTGGACTTAGAAAATCATTTTCTTGGTTGAGTATTATGTTTAAGTCAACTTTTCTCATAAACTATCAAAGCTATTGCTTTAAAACTTGCAACAGTTTTTCATCATCATAAGTGGACACTGAACATCAAGAAACATAACTCTATCCTGCTTTTTGCAAGAATGATGCCCCTTTTTAGACTTAGAAAATCATGGGTAGGACAATATTTCTATTACAAAAAAAAAAAAAATCAGATGAGCGTCAGCACCCGCAAGGCGGTGCTCTTGTGGTCAAATATGGCCTCGCCCTGGGGGTCACATGGTTTACATAGACTTATATTGGGAAAAACTTTGAAAATCTTCTTGTCCAAAACCACAAAGCCTAGGGCTTTGATATTTGTAATGTAGCATCATCTAGTGGTTCTCTACCAAGTTTGTTCAAATTATCCCCCTAGGGTCAAATATGGCCCTGCCCCTGGGATTACATGGTTTATATAGACTTAAATAGGGAAAAACTTTAAAAGTCTTCTTGTCCATAACCTACAACATTCAAATTTGGACCACATGACTGTATAGTTTTGAGCGGCTAGATGAACCTTGACACGAGTTTACCTTGATCTTGACCTAGTGACCGACTTTCACATTTCTGTAGCTACAGCCTTCAAATTTGGACCACATTAAAATAAATTTTGACCTTGACATTGACCTAGTGACCTACTTCCACATTTTTGAAGGTACAGGCTTGAAATTTGGACCACATGCATAGTTTTCAGTTCCAAAATGAAATTTGACCTTGATTTTGACCTAGTGACCTACTTTCACATTTCTCAAGCTACAACCTTCAAATTTGGTTTAAACAGTATTTTATTGACATAATTACATCTGTTACAGTAAATTGTTGAATGTACAAACATATAGGATTGAGAAGAAAGCTATAAGCTTTTTTAAAAACTCTCTCCCTGAGAAATTTGGACCACATGCATAGTTTTGTGTACCGAAATGAAGTTTGACCTTGAGATTGACCTAGTGACCTACTTTCACATTTCTGTAGCTACAACCTTCAAATTTGGACCACATGCACTGGTTTGTATACCGAAATAAACTTTTACCTTTACATTGACCAGGGGACCTACTTTCACGTTTTTGAATGTACAGGCTTCAAATTTAGACCACATGCATAGTTTTGTGTTGTGAAATTAAATTTGACCTTGATTTTGACCTAGTGACCTACTTTCACATTTCTGGAGCTACAGCCTTCAAATTTGGATCACATGCAGTTTTGTGTACCAAAATGAACTTTGACCTTGATCTTGACCTAGTGACCTACTTTCACATTTTTGAAGGTACAGGCTTCAAATTTGGACCACATGCGTAGGTTTGAGATCCAAAATGAAATTTGACTTTGATTTTGACCTAGTGACTACTTATACTTTCACATTTCTCAAGCTACAGCCTTCAAATTTGGACCACATGCATAGTTTTGTGTTCTGAATTGAAATTTGACCTTGATTTTTACCTAGTATGTACTTTCACATTTCTCAAGCTACAGCTTTCAAATTTGGACTACATGCACAGTTTTGAGTACCGAAATGAACTTTGACCTTGATTTTGACCTAGTGACATATTTGTGCCTAAGTACCTTGTATGGAGTCAAAACTAACAATTGGTATTAGAGGTCACTGGATCCAAGGACTGTGATGACCTGGATTCTGACATAGTTACCTACTTCTAGGATTTTGAGCGGTCTTGAAATTTGGAACTTTCAAAAATGGCTCAATGGTGGGCGCCAAGGTCCCTCTGTGATCTCTTGTTTTAGTATAATCCAAAATAATTTGATATGTGATAATGTTTGAATATGATTTATGTTTGGCCTTATTTGTAAGCTGAATTATAATAAATTCATTCTAAAAGGTTTTTGAAATGTGTTACTGGTTCCCTGTAGGATCTGCGAATGATGATGCTAGAACCAGCCCAGGATGAGGAGGAGGAGGAGGAAGAGGAAGAAGAATTTATGCAGAATGCAAACAATAGTAAGTGTAGGAATAGTGTTATGACTGAAGGAGCACTATCGAAGGCTGTCAATTACCAAGTCAAAGTGTGTGTGGGTGGAGGGGGGGGGGGTGTAAAGTTGATCGGATAAAGAATAAAAGAAAAAGTTAAGTTTCTTCCGCTGATGTACATTTAAATGTGAAGTTTTTAAATTTAAATGTGAAGAATTTTGATAAAAATCTGTAAGGAAATACATGTATATTTCATGCTTTACTACAGCTTGATTTATGCAAAGTATCACAAAAGCCAGTAATATGGCGCAAATGACATCGCCATTGAAAATGCATGTAAAATACGTGTTTGTGGCAAATTTGCTGAATAAAAACATGTTTAGGGAGGTACAAAACAGCGAAGTACATGAATGGTCGGCCATAAAAATTTTAAGCAAGTGTTCATTTTACACTAAGCACATCTTTAGACTTTGGAACGACATCAATCATATGTTTCCACTACAACAAAAACATGCATACCACTGTATTATACGGCGCAAATGGGTTTGGGTAGATTGGAATTATTATAATTTGAATGTTGAATACTTTATAGGATCCATGTTTTCAGGCAGAAATTTAAAATCTGATGAATAATCTTAATTTTGCAAATATTAAGCGTGCAAACTGATGATAAGATGTTATTTTCATGTTGTTTTATTGTGTGATTTTAGACACCATGTTGCATTATTTTAGACTACTCTAATATTTTTTTTATCACTTGAGATCACTCCTGTACTACTGATCCCTACTAGAATTACTAAAAACACTTAAAAATATACATATTGTACGTGCAAGTAGCTTAAAACTGTTTTATATGACTAATATTACACATTGCACACGGCTACGTCCTTGTGCGCCATATTACCGGCAGTGTAAACAGAGAGCGCAGAGAAGGGTTGTGTTGTTATAGACGTGAAAACAAGTAATGTTCTATATTATATTTGCTTGAAAATCAGTATGATAGATCAAGACTTTAGTGTTGTTTGTTTTTATAATGAATTCACATTTTATTGAAAATGTAGGCATTTTAATAATTTTAGCAAATCAAAAAGTCTTACTGCACCATATTACCAACCACAGGGCTATTACTGGAATATTAAGATTAAATAGTAGATTTTTGTCACTATGTTAGTATCTAAATGAAGAATGATCACTTTTAACTCCTGTCCTTCCGTCTGTCACACTTCATTTCCAATCAATAACTAGAGAACTATTTGACCAAGAACCTTCAAAGTGTGGCAGGGCTTAACCAGTGGACGACCCCGATTGTTTTTGGGGTCACTCGATCAATGGTCAAGGTCACAGGGGTCTGAACATGGAAAACCATTTCCGGTCAGTAACTTGAGTTCCACTTGACCCAGAATGTTGAGACTTTATAGGATGATTGATCATGCAGAGTAGATGACCCCTATTGATTTTGGGGTCACTCTGTTAAAGGTCAAGGTCACGGGCCTGAACATGGAAAACCATTTCTGATCAATAACTTGAGAACCATTTGACCTAGAACCTTTAAACTTCATAGGGTGATAGGACTTACAGAGTAGATGACCCCTATTGTTTTTGAGGCCACTCCATTAAAGCTCAAGGTCAAAGGGGTCTGGGGTCTGAACATGGAAAACCATTTCCGGTCAGGGGTCTGAACATGGAAAACTTGAGTACCACTTGACCGAAAATGTTGAAACTTTCTAGGATGATTGGACATGCAGAGTAGATGACCCCTATTGATTTTAGGTTCACTATTAAAGCATGGTGCACAATCACGTGACTTGTGACGTTTCAATTGGGGTATCACGCCAAGCAGAATTTGTAAACAAAATGATGTTTTTGAAGGTAAATTTTTTAAAGATATGTTTTTGTAAAATTTTTAAGGATATATTTTTGTAAAATGACACCTATCTGGTGCAAGTCCTTATATTAATGAGTACCTCCGGTGATATAACACATGTCCGTTTCTGCTTTAGTTTTGCTGGTAACCCGGACAAACCACAATGCTTCCACAGCAAGTGTATTTTTAAATGGCTTGAAAACCAAACCCAAACGACTGTTCCTTGATAAACGACCAACTAGTTGTCACCGCTGCGTTCTCCTTGATATCTAAGATCATTTTGGTATGATTTTCGCAAAAAAAAACGGCGTATTTCTGGATAGATCACCATACTCGAAAAATATCCTTTCTAAAATTCAAAAGCTCTCACAGAAAGCTCTATTTTAAATCGCGATTTTCTGGTTCCTCTCGTTGAATGCAATGCCGCAATTAACGCAAGATCCAATCATGATTATCGTTAATATTCTTGAAAAACTATTCTACTATTCAACATCCTTCTTCATGCATAAAAGCAAAACCGTTTTATGAAATGTCAATATTTCGGACAATAATTTCATTTACCGTACGTTCTCGCATATAAGGCGCACTCGCTTATAAGACGCATCCCGACATTGGACATGCAATCTGGGGTCTTTTCCACTAACCCTTGTATAAGAAGGGGTCATTTCAATGCCCCCAAAGGGAGGCATATTAGTTTTCAACTGTCCGTCCGTTCGTTCGTTCGTTTGTCACAACGTTAACTTTTTGCATGAAGGCCAACGTTAACTTCAGCATGAAGGCATTTTACTCGCAAACGACTGCACCCAGGACCTTCAAACTTCACGTGCTAATAGTACTTATTGAGTACACAACCCCTACTGACTTTGGGGTCACCAGGTCAAAGGTCAAGGTCACAGGGGCTAATGTTAACTTTTTGCATGAAGGCACTTTACCTGCGAACTACTGCACCCAGGACCTTTAAACTTCACGTGCTGATAGTACTTATTGAGTACACAACCCCTACTGACTTTGGGGTCACCAGGTCAAAGGTCAAGGTCACAGGGCCCAATGTTAACTTTTTGCATGAAGGCACTTCACTCGCAAACCACTGCACCCAGGACCTTCAAATTTCACATACCGATAGTACTTATTTAGTACCGACCACTACTGACTGGGGTCACCAGGTCAAAGGTCAAGGTCACAGGGGCCAATGTTAACTTTTTGCATGAAGGCACTTTACTCGCGAAACACTGCATGCAGAACCTTTAAACTTCACATGCTGATAGTACTTATTGAGTACACGACCCCTATTGACTTTGGGGTCAAAGGTCAAGGTGTTGCCGGGGCATTTGTCACCATTAGTGACAGCTCATGTTTGATATCAACAATGTCAAATGCATTATTTTTCGAACATGATGTGTTTTGGGAAAAATAAAATGGTAAAATCGCCGATTTTTTTTGTGTATAAAAAATGCAAACTTATGTCATTAAATTTTAAAATATATAATCAGCTTATATACAATTATTTTTCTGTGATAAACACATTGAAATGAATTAGAAATGGAGAACTTACGTCTACAAGTGCAAGTCCTTATATTAATGCGTACCTCCGGTGATATAACACATGTCCGTTTCTGCTTTAGTTTTGCTGGTAACCCGGACAAACCGCAATGCTTTTACAGCAAGCTTATTTTTAAATGGCTTGAATACCAAACCCAAACGACTGTTCCTTGATAAACGACCAACTAGTCGTCACCGCTGCGTTCTCCTTGATATCTAAGATCATTTTGGTATGATTTTCGCTAAAAAATGGCGTATTTCCGGATAGATCGCCGAACTCGAAAAATATCCTTTCTAAAATTTAAAAGCTCTCACAGAAAGCACTGTTTTAAATCGCGATTTTCTGGTTCCTCTCGTTGAATGCAATGCCACAATTAACGCAAGATCCAGTCATGATTATCGTTAATATTCTTGAAAAACTATTCTACTATTCAACATTCTTCTTCATGCATAAAAGCAAAACCGTTTTACAAAATGTCAATATTTCGGACAATAATTTCATTTACTGTACGTTCTCGCATATAAGACGCACTCGCTTGTAAGACGCATCCCGACATTGGACATGCAATCTGGGGTCTTTTCCACTAACACTCGTATAAGACGCGGTCATTTTTTTATATCAACAATGTCAAATATTTGTAGAAATGCATTATTTTTCGAACATGATGTGTTTTGGGAAAAATAAAATGGTAAAATCGCCGATTTTTTTTTGGTAAAAAAATGCAAACTTCAGTCATTAAATTTTAAAATATATAATCAGCTTATATACAATTATTTTTCTGTGATAAACACATTGAAATGAATTAGAAATGGAGAACTTACGTCTACAAAACAGCTGAAATTTTGACGATATTTGCCGATGTTGCACAATGAAATAAAATAAAGTATTTTTAAAAATATATTTTTATGTATAATAAAATGCATATGAATAACCAAGATACGGCGAAAATACGTCTAGAAAAGATTGGCGTTATTCACCAAGATTATTCAAAACTTTGCAGACTTGTTTAATAAAACGTAAATCCTTTTTTGTATGTAATAAAATACATTTTAGCTCCCAGGAAACGACGAAATTACGTGTACAAATCGGCCGAAATTTTGACAATATTTGCCGATGTTACTCAAAGAAATAAAATAAAGTATTTTAAAATGTATTTTTATGTATGATAAAATGCATTAAATTTTAAAAAACAAAGATTCGGCGAAAATACGTCTAGAAAAGATTATTCAAGAGTTTGCAGACTTGTTTTATAAAACGTAAAACTAAACAGAATGTTTTAAAATCCTATTTTATACGTAATAAAATACTAGGAAAAGGCGAAATTACGTCTACAAATCGGCCGAAATAATATCACCGATTTTATTGCTGGGCTTTCAGATATGACACTTGTCAATCAATCATAGCTTGACATCTGCCAGTCAGATACAGGTATGCCCACTTCGATATATTACCTAATCGTGTTTGAGTTTCGAGTAGCCAGGCATCTCTACATGCCCGTCATTTGGCAAGAAGATTAGTCCAAAATAATTTCCGTTTGCCATTTTTTGAAGATTCCGAAGTTTGACATCAATCAGTGTCAATCACAAAGCTGTTTATTTGCGGATCTGAAGCATCAAATATTTCATAACGAGTGTGTTTTAACACCCTAAAACATTTCTCTGTAACTGGCGCCAATTAACTTTTAATTGTTTTTGGTTTGCGGGCTGTGAAAATATTTCTATGTTCAGTTAATGTCCATTACAATTTACAAGTTAATTTAAAGCCAATACATTCTGGTGTTTTAAAAGGAAAAATAATGCATTTGTAAAAAAGATATACTTTTGAATCGTAAAATAAATTAGTATCGATTTTTATAGCGGGCCGAAATACGGTACATGCTGTTACAGATTTTATCACCGCTATGCAAATGGCTGCTGAAAAATGAAAGTAGCGGTTTGCAGTGACAGAAATAAAGATGTACTGAGCTGTAATTTGAAGATTTTTTAAGATTTTCTTTTAATTTTCTTGTAGAACGCGCTTATAAGACATGTCCCACTCTTTGGCCGGGAAATATGACTCCTAAAAATGCGTCTTATAAGCGGTTATGTACGTTACTTCAGTGTAATGGCTGTTTCGCATAAGCACCAGAACTGAACAGGGAAAAGAAATAGAATGCAATGCAGCTAACGAGAGTTCAGGAAATGGAAAGGAAGCTGAAACAAAAACGTGTTTGCATTGAGAACAAATTCTCTGTATAAACATCACTTTTTCCTAAAACTAGTTGAATCTTTCTTTGCTCTTACAAATACAATATAGTAAAACAATTGTACAGAATCCTCGTGATTCGCATGTTTATAAATCACATGTACCCATTTCATTAGCCTGTGGCGACGCAGTGCCTTTGTATGATTGAATACTATAACAGTAATATAATTAGGCGTAAAAAAATTGTTCGTTTCCGGTATCCCGACCTACCCTAAATTTTTGACCCAACCCTAAATGTTTTTATTGCCTTGGAGAATTTTTTTTTCAACTTTTTGACAAAAAGTTGCAAAACTGCACTTTTTCAGCTTTAAACATGGTCAGTGATGTTAGAAGTCAACTTACTGATGCTCTAAAGGTATAACCCACTTATTTGTATTTATTTTTTGGCACAAAAATAATTTCCGAAAAGTCCCACTTAAAAAAAAATTCCAAAAAAAAAAACATTTTCCGACCTACCTACCCTAATTTTTAGCTCACCTGTCACAAAGCGACAAGGTGAGCTTTTGTGATCGCGCGGCGTCCGTCGTCCGTCCGTGCGTGCGTGCGTGCGTCCGTAAACTTTTGCTTGTGACCACTCTAGAGGTCACATTTTTCATGGGATCTTTATGAAAATTGGTCAGAATGTTCACCTTGATGATATCTAGGTCAAGTTCGAAACTGGGTCACGTGCCATCAAAAACTAGGTCAGTAGGTCTAAAAATAGAAAAACCTTGTGACCTCTCTAGAGGCCATATATTTCACAAGATCTTCATGAAAATTGGTCAGAATGTTCACCTTGATGATATTTAGGTCAAGTTCGAAACTGGGTCTCGTGGGGTATAAAACTAGGTCAGTAGGTCTAAAAATAGAAAAACCTTGTGACCTCTCTAGAGGCCATATTTTTCATGAGATCTTCATGAAAATTGGTCAGAATGTTCACCTTGATGATATCTAGGTCAAGTTCGAAACTGGCTCACGTGGGAACAAAAACTAGGTCAGTAGGTCTAAAAATAGAAAAACCTTGTGACCTCTCTAGAGGCCATATTTTTTGTGAGATCTTCATGAATATTGGTCAGAATGTTCACCTTGATGATATCTAGGTTAAGTTTGAAACTGGGTCACGTGGGGTCAAAAACTAGGTCATTAGGTCTAAAAATAGAAAAACCTTGTGACCTCTCTAGAGGCCATATTTCTCAATGGATCTTCATGAAAATTGGTCAGAATGGTCACCTTGATGATATCTAGGTCAAGTTCGAAACTGGGTCACGTGGGGGTAAAAACTAGGTCAGTAGATCTAAAAATAGAAAAACCTTGTGACCTCTCTAGAGGCCATATTTTTCATGAGATCTTCATGAATATTGGTCAGAATGTTCACCTTGATGATATCTAAGTCAAGTTCGATACTGGGTCATGTGGGATCAAAAACTAGGTCAGTAGGTCTAAAAATAGAAAAACCTTGTGACCTCTCTAGAGGCCATATTTCTCAATGGATCTTCATGAAAATTGGTCAGAATGTTTACCTTTATGATATCTAGGTCAAGTTCGAAACTGGGTCACGTGCGGTCAAAAACTAGGTCAGTAGGTCTAAAAATAGAAAAACCTTGTGACCTCTCTAGAGGCCATATTTTTCAATGGATCTTCATGAAAATTGGTCAGAATGTTAACCTTGATGATTTCAGATCAAGTTCGAAACTGGGTCACGTGGGGTTAAAAACTAGGTCAGTAGATCTAAAAATAGAAAAACCTTGTGACCTCTCTAGAGGCCATATTTTTCATGAGATCTTCATGAATATTGGTCAGAAGGTTCATCTTGATGATATCTAGGCCAGGTTTGAAACTGGGTCACGTGGGATCAAAAACTAGGTCAGTAGGTCTAAAAATAGAAAAACCTTGTGATCTCTCTAGAGGCCATATTTCTCTATGGATCTTCATGAAAATTGGTGAGACTGTTCAGCTTGATGATATCTAGGTCAGGTTCGTAACTGGGTCATGTGCCGTCAAAAACCAGGTCAGTAGGTCGAAAAATAGAAAAACCTTGTGACCTCTCTAGAGGCCATATTTTTCAGGAGATCTTCATGAAAATTGGTGAGAATGTTCACCTTGATGATATCTAGGTCAAGTTTAAAAGTGGGTCACGTGGGGTTAAAAACTAGGTCATTAGGTCAAATAATAGAAAAACCTTGTGACCTCTCTAGAGGCCATATTTTTCAATGGATCTTCATGAAAATTGGTCAGAATTTTTTATCTTGATGATATCTATGTCACATGTGCTGAAAAACTAGGTCACTTTTTCAAATAATAGAAATAACGACGTCATACTCAGTTCAACACTGGGTCATGTGGGGATAGGTGAGCGATTCAGGACCATCATGGTCCTCTTGTTTTGAGCATGTTACCGGAAACAAAGAATCATTTATTTAGGCCTTATCATCACCATCCATAGACACAGGAATTTCTATATATTTGTGAAAGCCCTAGCCTCTTCAGCAACGTTTTTTATAAGAAAATATAGAAGTCGCTTGGAAACCCACCTGACATTCCTCGTTTATAAAACAGCTAACTTACTGACTGTAGTTTTTACACTCTTTTTCTGTGCAAAGCTGTGGCACAAAATTGCTAGCCCAACATGTATTTTAGCTGATGCGCACGTGTTTTGTCTGTTTTCCTGTTGAATTGTTTGGTTAGATTGCCAAAATCAATAAAGATTAATAAGGATACGTATCAAAGCAGTGTTAAACTCTAAAACTCGAAGACATCATTTTTGTCTCAAATATTTATGTGAAGAAAACATTATATTTCCATGATTGATTGATTTGCAAGGTGAATTTACCTTCTGTTAGTTTCAAATCATATTTTGTCGCCTGATTAAAGCTAATGATAGGTAGCCCTGCAACTTTTTTGCTTTAAACTATTATTGACAAAGCCAGCTGTTTTACAATGTAGTAAAAACTGTGACTTGCGAAATATTTGATATCGTTTCCGAAGTATTATCCATCATAATTTATTAATTTCTGTTATTCGTTAAGTAGTATGTGGCCGAAATTATCACAATGTGTTAATTTCGCATTTTAGCCATTTAAAAAATGTAATTAAACATGTTTACTAAAACATGTACCTCGTGAGATCATTATTCTAAAAACTCGTGACTAATTTTTGATAAATCATGTCCAATGAAATGACAAATGATAAATGCATGATTTAAAATTATGCCGTTGGCTCAACAGGATTTTTCCAAAACTGTATTGCTGTAGAATTTGTACTATACATTTTTGTCAACTGACAGGCAGATTTTCCGAATATTTGGTTGAACGCGGGCTTAAGTTGTAAAGAGCCAGCCTAAACGAATGAAAACACGAATTAAATATGTGTAAATATTGGGCAGTCTTATACGCCATAAAGGATTTCCAAATGGAACGGAAAGTAGATGATCATTTTGGTGTGAAAACAGCACGTGCCTTCCATGATGCTCCTTTTGGTTTGATCGCGTGTTAACAGAAAATTTAGTATTAACAGAAAATTTAGTATTTGCGTTATATCTTTTGATTATTCAAATGTTGTCTCGATACAACTAAATTCATGTGAAATCCAATTGGGAAAGGACTTGTTACGTAAGAAAAGAATCATTTTAAGCTCAACTTTTCGAAGAAAATGTAGAGCTATTGCACTCGCCCCGGCATCGGCGTCGGCATCGCCGTTGGTTAAAGTTTTTGATAAAGTCAAATATCTCTGTTACTATCAAAGCTATTGACTTGAAACTTAAAATATTTATTTACTATCAAAGTCTACACCAGGAGAAACAATCCCCATAACTCTGATTTGAATTTTGACAGAATTATGCCCCTTTTTAACTTAGAATTTTTGGTTAAAGTTTTTGATAAAGTCAAATATCTCTGTTACTGTCAAAGCTATTGACTTGAAACTTAAAATACTTATTTACCATCAAAATCTACACCAGAAGAAACAATCCCCACAACTCTGGTTGAATTTTGACAGAATTATGCCCCTTTTTAACTTAGAATTTTTTGTTAAAATTTTTGATAAAGCCAAATATCTCTACTATTAGAGAATGTTCACCTTGATGATATCTAGGTCAGGTTTGAAAGTGGGTCACGTGCCGTCAATAACTAGTTCAGTAGGTCAGATAATGAAAAAACCTTGTGACCTCTCTAGAGGCCATATTTTTCATGGGATCTGTATGAAAGTTGGTCTGAATGTTCATCTTGATGATATCTAGGTCAGGTTCAAAACTGGGTCACATGAGCTCAAAAACTAGGTCACTATGTCAAATAATAGAGAAATAAACGACGTCATACTCAGTTCAAAACTGGGTCATGTTGGGACAGGTGAGCGATTCAGGACCATCATGGTCCTCTTGTTTTTTTTTTAAATTTGATAAATTAAAATATCTCTGTTACTATTAAAGGTTTTGACTTGAAACTCAAAATAGTTATTTTCAATCAAAGTCTACACTAGGAGACACAATTCCCATAACTCTGATTGAATTTTGACAGAATTATGTCCCTTTTTAACTTGGAATTTTTTTTACTGGCAAAGCTCTAATTCAGAGTCAAGCACTGAGAAAAGTCGAGTGCGCTGTCTTACGGACAGCTCTTGTTCTTTATCTTCTTGGCAGAAAGTGGTTAAACTGTCAGCTAAAGATTTTTGCTTGATGTGACAGCATTGGTCTAAAGTAACTGGCTTTGAGAGCATGTTTTTGAGCTACCCACATTTTCTTGAAAATATCACTATCCACGCGCTGTAAACTTTACAAAGTATCGCGTTTGTAGGTAAATCGTTACCTGTGTTAATTGCGACATTGCATTCAATGAAAGGAACGACAAAGTCGCGATTTAAAACAGTACTTTCCGTGAGAGCTTTTGGACTTAGAACGGACATTTTACGAGTTTGGCGATCTATCCAGAAATACACCATTTTTTTAAGCAAAAATCCTTCCAAAATGATCTTAGATATCAAGGAGAACGCAGCGGTGACAACTAGTTGGTCATTTATCAAGGAACAGTCGTTTGGGTTTGGTATTCAAGCCATTTAAAAATAAGCTTGCTGTAAAAGCATTGCGGTTTGTCCGGGTTACCAGCAAAACTAAAGCAGAAACGGTATGCATTGATATATGGACTTGCACCAGCTAGAGGTCATTTTACAAAAATATATCTTTAAAAACTTTACCTTTAAAAACATTGTTTTGTTTACAAATTCTGCTTGGCGTGATACCCCAGTTGAAAGGTCAGAAGTCACGTGATTGTTCACCATGTTAAATGTCAAATCGCAGCGGACAGAACATGGAAATCAATTTCCAGTCAATAACTTGAGAACCATTTGACCTAGAACTTTCAAACTTCATAGGGTGATAGGACTTACATAGTTGATGACCCCTATTGTTTTTTGGGCCACTCCATCAAAGCTCAAGGTCACAGGAGCCATATTGTCCGTCACACTTCATTTTTGATCAATAACTGGAGAACCATTTGACCTACAGCCTTCAAACTTCATAGGGTGATAGGTCTTACAGAGAACATGACTACTAGATCAAAGGTCAAGGTCAAGTGGGCCTGAACATGGAAAACCATTACTCATCAATAACTTCAGAACCACTTGACCCAGAATGTTGAAATATAATAGGATGATTTGAGATGCAGAGTAGATGACCCCTGCTGATTTTGGGCTCAGTTGATCAAAAGTCAAGGTCACAGGGACCTGAACATGGAAAACCATTTCCAATTCTTAACTTGAGAACCACTAGGCTCAGAATGTTGAAACTTAGTGGGATGATTGGACATGCCAAGTAGATGATCCATCAATGTTTCTTTGACTCCTGTCTCCTATTGACTATGCATTGGGGTAGACACGCTTTTCTACAAAAGCAACTTCTAGTTTTCTGTTGTTTCACAGGTGATTTTGAATGACTTAAAACCATTAATGAATTTTGTTTTAGATGAAGATTTCCATAGTCCAAAAAGTGATGATGAAGGTCGTAGATCTAGGTCCAGGAGTAGATCTAGTTCAAGGTCAGGATCAGGATCAAGGGAAAGAAGTGGATCTAGAAGCAGTAGCAGAAGTGGAAGTAGGAGTAAATCCCGCAGTAGAAGCAGAAGTATAAGTAGAAGTCATAGCAGAAGCAAAAGTAGATCAAGGTCACGATCAAGATCAGTTTCTAGAAGCAGAAGTCGTAGCAGAAGTGGAAGTCGCAGTGGAAGTGGCAGAAGTCGTAGTAAAAGTGGAAGTAGAAGTCACAGCAGAAGTGCCTCAAGATCAAGATCACGCAGCCGAAGTGGAAGTCATGGTAGATCAGCCAGTAGGTCACAGTCAAGATCAAGGTCTCATAGTGCCAGCAGAAGTGGTAGTGAGGCAGAAAGTGAAAGTGAAGCAGAAGACAGAGGCAAGAAGGATGAAGAGGAGATCTTTGGTTCTGCCAGTGACTCAGACAGTGACTGAAGTGTGTAAAGTAACAATTGCAATAGGCAACAAAATTTTTGATTATTTACAAAACTTGTGAATAACTATTTGATGTTGATGTACGTATGGTCTTTGGGCTCAGTCAGCCCTTAAGGTTTAAACAATATCAAGGCTGTTATAATCATAAAGTGTTAATGGGTGTGAGTTACATGGATATAATTACACAAACTTACATTTGTACAAAGTACATCAGTTTTAACTAGAGCAATACTGTAAATACCATTTTGTTGCGATAAATATCTGAACATATTGAGAATAAATCATTCTAAGAGAGCAGAAGTTGACTTCCATGTTTCTGCAATGATGAATAGAAATAAAACTGTAAGATCAAGATTTTTAACTTAACTATACAAAGTATATGGAGAGCTGTTCTACTTGTGCTACAACAGCAATTGTGTCTACACAATAGTTAAAGTTTCATGCACTTTCATTTTATCTTTGTTATTATTTGATGGATTTGCTTAAAACTTAAAGTAGTTGTTCCTTATCATCACCCACATCAAATTTAACTAGAGTCATAACTCTCACACCAATATTTTATGAATTATGCCCCTTTTTACTTAAACTTTTGTTGAAGTTTTGGTGGACTCTTCTGTCAAAACTAAATTGATTTGATTCAAACAAAAGAGTTGTTCCACATTACTAAAGTACAAATATTTCATGATTATGCCCCCTTCTGACTTTCAATTTCTTATTATGCCCCCATTCGATAAAGGAGGGGTATATTGTTTTGCAGATGTCTGTCGGTCGGTCAGTCGGAATGTAGACCAGTCCGTTTCCCGATGATAACTCAAGAACGCTTGGGCCTAGGATCATGAAAGTTGATAGGGAGGTTGGTCATCACCAGCAGATGATCCCTATTAATTTTGAGGTCTGTATGTCAAAGATCAAGGTCACAGTGACCCTGAATAGTTAAACAGTTTCCGGATGATAACTCAATAACACTTGGGCTTAGGATCATGAAAGTTGATAGGGAGGTTGATCATGACCAGCAGATGACCCCTATTAATTTTGAGGTCAGTATGTTAAAGGTCAAGGTCACAGTGACCCTGAACATTTAAACGGTTTCCAGATGATAACTCAAGAATGCTTAGGCCTAGGGTCATGAAAGTTTATAGGGAGGTTGGTCATAACCAGCAGATGACCCCTATTGATTTTGAGGTCAGTACGTCAAAGGTCAAGGACACAGTGAGCAGGAAAAGGAAAATGGTTTCTTGGCAATAACTCAAGAACGATTGGGCCTAATGTCAGGAAACTTGATAGTGAGGTTGATCATGACCAGCAGATGACCCCTATTGATTTTGAGATCATTAGGTCAAAGGTCAAGGTCACATTGGCCAGGAACAGTTAAACGGTTTCTGATCTTTTTGTCCAAAACCACAGGGCCTAGGGCTTTGATATTTGGTATGTAGCAAAATCTAGTGGTCCTCTACCAAGATTGGTCAGATTATTTCCCTGGGGTCAGATATGGCTCCACCCCGGTGGTCACATGGTTTATATAGAATTATATAGGAAAAAACTTTGAAAAACCTCTTGTCCAAGCCTAGGGCTTTGATATTTTGTATATGACATCATCTAGTGTTCCCCTACTAAGATTGTTCAAATTATTCCCCTAGGGTCAAATATGGCCCGCCCTGGGGGTCACATGGTTTATATAGACCTATATAGGGAAAAACTTTGAAAATCTTCTTGACCAAACCACAAAGACTAGGGCTTTGATATTTGTAATGTAGCATCATCTAGTGGTTCTCTACCAAGTTTGTTCAAACTATCCCTCTAGGGTCAAATATGGCCCCGCCATAAAGACTTATATACGGAAAAACTTAGAATCTTCATGTCCATTACCTACATCATTCGAATTTGGACCACATGTTTAGTTTTGAGTGGCAGGATGAAGCTTGACACGAGTTGACCTTGATCTTGACCTAGTGACCTACTTTCACATTTCTGTAGCTACAGCCTTCAAATTTGGACCACATTAAAATAAATTTTGACCTTTTGGTGTTTTGAACTTTGATTTTGAGATTGACCTAGTGACCTACTTTCACATTTTTGAAGCTACAGACTTCAAATTTGGACCACATGCTTAGTTTTGGGTTCCCAAATAAAATATGACCTTGATTTTGACCTAGTGAATTTTTTTTTACACATTTCTCAAGCTACAGCCTTCAAATTTGAACCACAAGCATAGTTTTGTGTACCGAAATGAACTTTGATCTTGAGATTGTCCTAGTGACCTACTTTCAAATTTCTCAAGCCACAGCTTTCAAATTTGGACCACATGCACAGTGTTTTGTACCAATATGAAATTTGACCTTGATTTTGACCTTGAGCTAGTCTTGAAATTTGGAACATTCAAAAATGGCTCAGTGGTGGGCGCCAAGATCACTCTGTGATCTCTTGTTAGGTTAATTGGTTAAAGGTCAAGGTCAGATTGAACCAGAACGGTAGAAATTTTGTTTACAGTGAGCATATGATTTCTGTTCCTTGTGCAATTACTGAATGCATCAAGGGGGGCATTTCGTGGTCGACGAGCTCTTGTTAAAGTTTTGATGCACTCTACTGTAGAAATTCTTGCCTCAGACTTGGAATAACTAGAACACCACCCTTTGCTGGAACATAGCATCCAGGCATGGCAAAATCCCATTATATTGAATACTGTGTATTGATCTTGGAAAATTCAAACACAGATAATTTAAACTCTCAAACTCAACAAACGACAGTGCTCTAAATAATTTCTTTACCCTACCTTTGAAAGTGTGGGGTTAAGTTTGAAAATACAAAAAAAAATTGGGGGTAAATAGAGGATGGCTTGCTTCATGGTCATGGTCACTTGGGGGTCAAAGGTCATATGACTTTGTTTCGTGTGTATATTGCTCTGCATTGCGCTGTTCTTGTTTTTATTTGGCAGATCCCTTTTTTGTTCACTTACAATTTTTTTTTTAATTACTTCCCTTTTATGTTACTGTAAATAGCTTAGTTTTTAACTTTTTGATAATTGGCCGTAGGGAAAACCTGAAACCACTTTTCTTTGGTACAACATTGATGGTACCTCCCATTTTTAGGTGTATTTTGACATATCTATACCTGGTAAGAATTTTTTTGTGGAGTTAGAGCTTTTTTTTTTTGGAATTTCTTCCCTTTATTGTCCCTGTCCTTTGGGCATCAACAGTCAAGTTCTTTAAATTTTGCTCCCATCCTCTGATATAACCCTTCGGGCGTATATTGCCCCGCTTGGCGGAGCTCTTGTTGTTAATATACTATATACATACAGTCTGCATATGCAATTTTGTGCGCGCCTAATCTCCTGAACCCTTGCACACAATTTAATGAAATTTCACACAAGTGAACAGTACCAACTCTAGTTGTGCATGGTGCATGCTACGTTCTTTTAGATAAATATTCTACGTACAGAGTTATGGGACTTTGTTTTTTGTTACTATGCTATATACGCAGAGTCTGCATATGCAATCTTGTGCGCGCCTAATCTCCCGAACCATTGGACACAATTTAATGAAACTTCACACAAGTTACAAGGTTCACACAGGCCTTGAAAAGTCCTTGAATTTGATGGTAGTCCTTGGAAACTCCTAGAAAATGACATTGACCATAAATAAACAGAAAAGTACTTGAATTTTGAAAAAAAATGCTTTAATTTCACCTCAGACTCCTTGAAAACATTCAGTCTACTAAATTGCTTTGCAGTTAGAATAAGGTTTAAAATAAATCAGAGAAAATGGTAATAAATTTTTGAAAACACTGGATTAGGTCACAAATTGATTTCCTCATATGCTTTAATAGTGGTCTGTGGCTGCATTTTATCGAGATTTACACAGTAGTCTATCTCTACTATATCACCGTTTGTATTTTCAGTTTCAGTATTTAACTGAAACACAGTGAATGTGATAGTTAACGTTATTAAACTTGCAAATTTAAGTCGAACTTGCGAGCGACTTCAGTGATTAAAATAAGTAAAAAGAATAAATGTGTTTACTCTAATAAGTGGGAGACAAAAGAATATACAGTGAAACACCGCTCGCTCGAGCATCGATGACTCGAGCACCCGGGCTCGCTCGAGCAATTCATGTGGTCCCGGCCGATTTCCTTCTATTTTCTATGTGAAATTACCATGGCTGGGTCGAGCATCGATAACTCGATCGCTCGAGCATGACACCTGGTCCCTGTGTATTAATTTATTCTTTGTTTCTTCCGGCAAACTCGAGCAGAGGTGTCAAAATTGTTCAAACCTTCGGCGGTCAGAATGTATCGGTTAATTAAACATTTTCACACACCGTGAGAATTGCGTGGTCTACTCCCCAACTATCTTAGATGTTTGTTTGGCGGTATATTTCATCTTATAAAGAGATTAATTATTGATAAAAGGTTGAAGAAAACTTTTATTGATCAAATTTCGATCAATTACTGATTACTTAAAACATCTTTTCTTCGGAATCGAGAAGATGGTTATGAGATCTTAGTATTTTAATCAGCAGTTCTTTGCATGCAAATGAAGGAAATAATAAAGCCTTTTCATAAAATTGAGACGATAATTCTGATATGCACTTGTTAATAAAAAAGTCTTAGTTGTTTCTTCACATGTGACATTTACAAATTACATATTGAAACGTCTATCATAGATAACGTTTGTAATACGTTTTTTTTAAACGTCACAAGTATGTTATTATTGCGCATCACCGTTTACTCTGCAAATGGTCCCGCTGACAATTGGTAAAACAAACTTCAATTTTCTTTGTATGTTGGTCAATGTATGGGTCGCTCGAAACCACGGATAACTCGAGCATTTTGCTCATCCCCTTGCGACCTCGAGCGAGCGGTGTTTTACTGTATACAATGGCTGAAGCTGTTTAAAGCTGAACAAAGTGTATCTGTATGTCTTGTGACAAAATTGCGGAAATATCAATCGGGAGAGAGTGCGCTTAAAAGCCGCATGGAAAGTGTTAAACATCAGCAAAATAGTTATGAAGAGAATGCTTTTGTTTTGTTGTGCTGTTACACGTTTTATTTAGCAGCCTTAAGTATAAAGCCGTGCATTTGGTCTGACAAGTGATGAGTATTTGCTGATGCCATTTTGAATGTTGTTTAACTTTTGCATTACCATGATGAACACAATAAAAGTTAATCTGATTAGGTGGTGGTTTTGAAAAAAATAGACCTTGAAAAATTGTAAAAAGTACTTGAATTTTGTCTCAGATGTTCTGTATGAACCACGAGGGATCAACACCAACCTTACCTGTGCATGATGCATGTTAGTTTTTTTTTCAGAAAAATATTGTGCAGTCTGTCTGTCCGTTCGTTTTCTTGGTTTCCAGACAATAACTCAGGAAAGGCTTGACAGATTTAAATAATTTTTGGTACACAGGTGTAACATCATAAAATACAGGTCAAGTTTGACTTTGAGGTCAAAGGTCAAGGGCACAATGACCTTGTGTAATGGTCATTTTTTCTTCCCCTCCCCCCCCCCCCCAGTCAATTTTTTCCCCCAATTACAACAGGTTACTCTTGATCATTCTTATGGGGTGTGGGGGGGGGGGGGGACTAACTAGTCAATTCTTTCCCCCCTCGTCAATTTCCCTGGCTAGTCAATTCTTTCCCCTGTTAGTGAATTGGAACTGGTTATTCTTAACTAGCCTGTTTTTAGCTCACCTTGGCACGAAGGGCTCAAGGTGAGCTTTTATGGTTGCCCTGTGTCTGTTGTCGTCCATCGTCGTCAACAATTTGACTGTTAACACTCTAGAGGTCGCAATTTTGGCCGAATCTTAATGAAACTTGGTCAGAATGTTACCCTCAATAAAATCTTGGGCAAGTTCGATATTGGGTCATATGAGTTCAAAAACTACGTCACCAGGTCAAATTAAAGGAAAAGCTTGTTAACACTGTAGAGACCACATCTATAACTGTAACTTTATGAAACTTGGTCAGAATGTCCATCTTGATGATCTCAAGGTCCAATTTGAATCTGGGTCATGTAGGGTAAAAAACTAGGTCACCAGGTCAAATCAAAGGAAAAGCTAGTTCACACTGTAGAGGCCACATTTATGACCATATCTTAATGAAACTTGGTCAGAATATTAATCTTGATGATCTATAGGTCAAGTTCAAATCTGGGTCAGGTGGGGTGAAAAACTAGGTCACTGGGTCAAATCAAAGGAAAAGCTTGTTGACACTCTAGAGGCCACATTTATGACTGTATCTTCATGAAACTTGGCCAGAATGTTAATCTTGATGAATAGGTCAGGTGAGCGATACAGGGCCTTCTTGTTTATATTTTCTCTGACTCACTTGATAAATTTAAATTTATATGACAGTAACCTAATATTCTCTATTTATTACATGTGTGACATTGCAGGAGTGTAATACAGCCATTAAATAAAAACGATATTGCACTAGTGAAATAAAGCTTTGACATCGACGTCATTTATAGTATAGACGAACTCGGTCAAATTGACTTGTTTATATAACAGAAGAAAGTCGAATTTTTGGTGTTTTGACAAGAAAGGCTAACATGTGATAAAAAGAATTCATCTTACATTTGTGACTATCCACATGGAATTTATTAAACTTGTTGAATAAAATTGATAAAATGCTCGGCTGTGAATTCAACACACGGGTAATAAAGTTCTGCTTATGCCGGTGCTAGGGATAGGGGTTTGTGTTTCACATTTTATCAAGCAATCTATTTTATATTTGGCATGAATGTCATCCGCAGTCAGACGAAATCTCTTGTGCAAACCACAGGTTCCTATCTCAATATTTGACTTTCATCTAAGTATGTTACTTAGCTGAAATGCATCGCCCTATCAGTACTCTCAGTGCTTTGATTAACTCACCTGAGCAATGCTCGGGTGAGTTTTTGTGATCGCTTGATGTCCGGCGTCTGTCTGTCGTCTGTCAACATATGCAATAGAGGCTGTTTTTTTCAACTGATCAGGTGAGTTTTTGTGATCGCTTGATGTCCGGCGTCTGTCTGTCGTCTGTCAACATATGCAATAGAGGCTGTATTTTTCAACTGATCTTCAAGAAATTTTGTCGGAATGATTACCTTGATGAAATCTAGGCCAAGTTTGAAAGTGGGTCATCTGGGGTCAAAAACTAGGCCACTAGGTCAAATCAAAGAAAAACCTTGTGTATGTGATATAGGCTGTATTTTTCAGTTGATCTTCATAAATTTTGGTCAGAATGATTACCTTGATGAAATCTAGACCGAGTTCGAAAATGAGTCATCTGGGGTCAAAAACTAGGTCACTAGAACAGAAATGTCGCAGCCCGATAAATTCAGTGCAAGCAGTGAACCAAACGTTCAACATTTTAATTTGTGACGGTTCTGTGCAATTATTATAATGAATTGGCCTATTTCAAATAAGATATTCAATATTGATAGCAATAAAAAAAGAATCATTTCAATATCAAATAATTTGACAATGATAACTGCAACACATGCACCATTTACCATTATAAAAAATTCTACATTATTCGAAAGTAAAAATAAGAAATCTAATGTTAAGAGTTTCAGATATTATTAAATGAACAAATTATGAGTACAAAGTTCTATTCAAATAAAAGTCTAAAAGTCTACCATTGAAAATAAAAATGTCATCAATGACGCGGTTGAACTTTTCTACATTTAACATGTATAACTAGTTATTAAAAAAAACTTTTCCAAACACAGTTTGAAGAAAATCTTGGGAGACGAGATAGTGAAATAATTTCGACATAGCCTTTCTATGCTGAAGTAAATAAAATTTCAAGTTGACAATTACAGTTTTGTTAAGAATTCGTTTTTGAAGATAAATGCAAATTGAATTGTTGATTGAGATGTAAGATTTCAATAAATGGCAGTTCTATCCTTATGTTTGTTTGTTTCTTTGGGTTTATCGCCTTTGTTCAATAGCATTCCAGTCATGTAACGGCAGGCAGTTAACCTAACCAGTGTACCTGGATTTTGTACCAGTACAAACCTGTTCTCCGCAAGTAACTGCCAACTTCCCTACTTGAATCAGAGGTGGAGGACTAATGATTTCAGACACAATGTCGTTTATCAAATAGTCACGGAGAACATACGCCCCGTCAGAGGATCGAACTCACGTCCCCGAGATCCGTAGACCAACGCTCTATACCTACTGAGCTAATTAAGGTCAACGTCAGATAATCCACAATTACGATATTCTCACATGATATTCAAATAAATACAAATATATCGTAAAAGACATGAAATGATATATAAATATTCACTTACAGCCATCAGTTTTGGCCAGTTCAGTCGTGTTTTTCTTGTTTTCCTTAATACCCAAGTCACATATACGGCGCGGATAGCTACGTCTAGCCACAGATAGAAACGTAGTAATCCGTACCTGAGCCGTACCTTAAAGTAGTAACCCGTATCAACCCGTACCAGTCCGTATGGCTCGGGTACGTATCGATACGGATTACTACGTTTCTATCCGTAGCTAAACGTAGCTATCCGCGCCGTATGTGTGACTGTGGTATAAACAAATGAACTCGTCCTTGGCAACATTCCCCGGTGTACATAAATGTATTTAGCTATGCAGAAACAAAATGAGCTGTTTCCTCATGACTAACATTCCAGGAAAACAAGTGGGATCTTTTAAGTAATCCCATTCAAGTTTAGACATCGCAAATAATTGTTTTCCCGTCGATCACAATATCATTGTTTAGTAACTTCTCAATAAAATAAAGAGTATCACGAATATATTATCCGACTATATTAACAAAAAAGTTCTTATCACACTGACACAGTGTTCTTAATATTATATATTTCTTACACATTCATAGAAATAGTTAAACAACGAGTATTAGTGTTCCTAGAGCTACATGTATACCGTAATGCAATGCCTAGATAGCGGACCAGGGAGTCGGTAAATTACAGGAAATGCAGTCAAATACACAGAAATTTACGCTTTCAGTTTACTTCATATCATTACACTGCATATAATTCTATGATGTACCTGCTAAGTGAACGTTCAAGGTATTTCAGTTGCAACTAATGATGGAGTCAAAAATGTAGCTCGTTTTTAGCAACCATACCCTTAACTTCTTGCACAACATTTAATGTTAACGTTTGTTTTTTTAATCTTTTTCTTGTTAAATTTCTACTTTTTGGCTTTTACTTGTACTCAGTATCTCCTCTCTTACCTCTTTTATTATCTAAGGCGTGGGTAATTATTCAACATTTGTATAATTATCTCCTGTGAAGAAAACATCGGGTCTGAATACAGACTAGACGACCCCTTCTTTTTTCTGCTGCTTATAATGAAAACATATTTTATAAACGTCACTTTAAAGAGAGCACAAAATTGATTAAAAACAGTTTTGAAATAACATAGAAGTTGCAGTTTCATACTTGTTTGTGTAGGAAATCAAGTAGATTAGTCACAAGACTGATAATAGTGTTGTTATCTTTTTTTATTTCAGTTTTATTTCAATGTTATTTCAAAAGCCAGTCTGTTCTAAAGATTTTCTCAGATTGTAAGATTATCATATTGAAAATAAGATAAGATAAAGACCTGTTCTATTCGCCGTATTTGAAAAATAGAATAAAATACAACTGAAAAATAATTATATCTATGTGTATGAGCCAGTCTAGAAATCTAGAAGCGTCTGCTCGTGGATTTCTAGTAATTAGCAAGTGCATTCAATAATGAACCAAAAGTGTCTGTTTTAATTAGAAAATATTATTTAGATTTAATTACAATTATGACTGATTTTTTTTTTTTGGAATGAAAATATTGTATAATTCTCATGAAAATATATATTTAAAGGTTTTGATACATAAGTTTATAATCATTTGATAGATTAATGCAGCATTTATATGCCATTTAGGTTCAATACATACGGACAATTACGTTAAGAGATGACTCGTTAACTATCGGCTTGAAATATTTAACGTATAGAGTATGAAAAACATGTTAGTTAAATAGATAGTTGGAAAAAAAATGTGGACAAATTATTTGTTTCGATGATACTACCTTTTGTAAGCTGTCAGTATTGTATAGATACGCTAAAATTTAATGCATGCATTAGACTTTTTTCTTTTTGTTGAATTTTTAGCTCACCTGAGCACGAAGTGCTCAAAGGTGAGCTTTAGTGATCGCCTGTGTCCGGCCTCCGTCGTCGTCTGTCGTCCGTCCGTCGTCAACAATTTGACTGTTAACACTCTAGAGGTCACATTTTTGGCCCAATCTTAATGAAACTTGGTCAGAATGTTACCCTCCATAAAATCTTGGACAAGTTCGATATTGGGTCATCTGGGTTCAAAAACTAGGTCACCAGGTCAAATCAAAGGAAAAGCTTGTTAACACTAGAGGTCACAATTTTGACCCAATCTTAATGAAACTTGGTCAGAATGTTACCCTCCATAAAGTCTTGGACAAGTTCAATATTGGGTCATCTGGGGTCAAAAACTAGGTCACCAGGTCAAATCAAAGGAAAAGCTTGTTAACACTCTAGAGGTCACATTTTTGGCCCAATCTTAATGAAACTTGGTCAGAATGTTACCCTCCATAAAATCTTGGATGAGTTCGATATTGGGTCATCTGGGGTCAAAAACTAGGTCAACAGGTCAAATCAAAGGAAAAGCTTGTTAACACTCTAGAGGTCACAATTTTGGCCCAATCTTAATGAAACTTAGTCAGAATGTTATCCTTAAAAAAGTCTTGGATGAGTTTGATATTGGGTCATCTGGGGTCAAAAACTAGGTCACCAGGTCAAATCAAAGGAAAAGCTTGTTAACACTGTAGAGGCCGCATTTATGACTATATCTTCATGAAACTTGGTCAGAATGTTAATATTGATGATCTTAAGGAAAAGGAAAAGCTAGTTAACACTGTAGAGGCCACATTTATGACCATATCTTAATGAAACTTGGTCAGAATGTTTATCTTGATGCTCTTTAGGTCAAGTTTAAACCTGGGTCAGCTTCGGTCAAAAACTAGGTCACTAGGTTAAATCAAAGGAAAAGCTTGTTAACACTGTAGAGGCCACATTTATGACTATATTTTCATGAAACTTAGTCAGAATATTAAACTTGATGATCTTTAGGTCAAGTTCGAATCTGGGTCATGTTGGGTCAAGAATTAGGTCATGGGGGCAAATCAAAGGAAAAGCTTGTTAACACTCTAGAGGCCACATTTATGACTGTATCTTCATGAAACTTAGAATGTTAAACTTGATGATCTTTAGGTCAAGTTCGAATCTGGGTCATGTTGGGTCAAAAACTAGGTCACTGGGTCAAATCAAAAGAAAAGCTAGTTAACACTGTAAAGGCCACATTTATGAACATATCTTGATGAAACTTGGTCAGAATGTTAATCTTGATGATCTTTAGGTCAATAGGTCAGGTGAGCGATACAGGGCCTTCATGGCCCTCTTGTTTACTGTTAATATGAAATCAAGTATTTCAAAATTTATAGTTCTATGACTTTGATAACTAAATGCGTTGCATATAACTGGACTTTTCTTCGTTATTCAGCGATACCATATTGGGAGTTAAAATGTCCCTTCAGTGCAGGGTAGTTCTACCAAATTGGTTCTAATGTTCCTATAAATGTATCTACGGATGACCGGTGTGCAGTGCTAATTGCCAAGTGCTAGAAACCAAATATAAATGCCAAATACCTTTATGCAAAATGATTTTCAAACGAAATGACAAATATTACAATGGAAGACTGGTGCACCATGCTAATTGCCAAATGCTAAATAGCAAACTGCTTGTACTAAATGCCAATTATGTCATGCAAACATACCAAGTACTTAATTCTTAATGCAACATACCAAATGCTATATGCCTATGGGTGGCCGATGCGCCATGCTAATTGTCAAATTCTAAATGGCAAATCGTTAATGCAAAATGCTATTCTTCAAATGCTTATCAAATATTGACTGCCAAAATGGTAATTGTCAATAATAAATGCTTATTGTTAAAACAATAAATGCCAAATATTAATTACTAAGTGTTAATTGAAATTCGCTCTGTTAAATATTTTAGTGAACATTTTACAGCAAATACATACGTTTCCGTGTTCTTATAACTGGTGCATCATGTTATTGCTCCAACTAAGACTGGTATAACATTTTTATTTTTCAAATCAGTAAAAGTTATTTTCATTACTTGAAAATGATAAGTAATCAATAAAGTTTATTAATTTTCATTAATTTGAGAATTTAGTCTTTGGTCTTTAGCATTAAAAATTGTTGTTTAGCATTTGGCAATTAGCATGGTGCATGGGTCTTCAACTAAATGTACAGGAACAATTCCTTGATCGTCTGAAGCCCTCGTGATAGAAGTTCGTCAAGAATTTAATATGATGTGTATGGAAGGCCGGTGCGCTATGCTAAATGTCCAAATTAAATGCTAATGACAAACAGAAAGCTCAAAATGCTTTTTGCTTAATGTTTATTGTCAAATATTGACTGTCACATTGTAATTATCAAATGATATATGCTAATCGTGAATTGCGAAGTTTTAACCAATAAATGCCAAATGCTGTTTGCTAAGTGCTCCTTTCAGTTAAAGGGCTAATGAGTTTAACCTCAAATATTCATTGGCCCTTGTTACATAATTTTGTTCCTTTTAAAAACCTATTTTCTAGACAATTCAGAGTAAACAGATTCAGTCCTACGTTCTTATGGCTTCAAATCAGACTGATAGAACATTATATGTTTCACATAACTCAAAGGAGTGTTTATCAGTTTAAAGATACAGATCATTAACTCAAAAAGAATTTGACCATTAGCACTTATCATTTAGCGATTTGATGCATTGAGCATTTGGCATTTAGCATTCAATATAATTATGGAACATAGCATTTGGTATGTAGCATTAAGCATTAAGTTTTTGGCATTTAGCGTAAAGTAATTGGCATTAGGCATAAAAAAATCATTAGCACTTGGCAATTGGCATGAAGCACAGGCCTTCCATAAAAAAGTATGGGGAGGGTGTATGAGCAGGGGTGGCTGGGTGTGGGTGCACAACTTGAAGATAATAAATGTTCGATCCTTACGAAATTGTGTGTGCACTACCTCTTTATGGTGATCTAATACCATTGTAAGTTTCATAAGTTATGAAGAAGACACTGCTATATTTATTGTGCCCTATATAGTTAACACTAGAAGCTACTAAGGGCAATAACTCAAGTGTTGCTTCTGAAAGTTGATGGGCGGCATTTCCCTGTAGTGGTGAATATTTATAAGAAGTTTTAAATATCATGCTGAACTTCATTTACCCGGAAATTTGACATCATATTTGACGTCATAATGATCTCTTACCAGTCCGCGCGTCGGCCATTGTTTATGGCAGAATATAATGAGCTTGATTTTCTTCATTGTTTAACTTGAAATCAAATCGGGCCATGTTAGAATATTCTATTGAAGCAACGTCAATCAAACGTCAGTTTTTACTGACGGATAGATTTAATAAATAATTTAGTAAAAAATAACTGGATGGTAAAAGTACTTATTCTTTTAATTTTCTATCAATCATTAGTTAAAAAAATCGAGCCGTATTTCCGTTAATTAAACGAGTATGCAATTTTTTAGAATGAAATTGAGAATGTCGTTTTTCTTTTATTTTTCCATCATTTTGAAAATAAAAGTGACAAATACTGTCTAGCACCGTAGACCTTTATATTTATTTTATGCTAACTAATGAAATACTGTATTATATCAGTTAAATATTTTCATATCTCATCACTCACACTGTGAAAATATGAAATCTATATTTTCACACTGAGAGATATAGCTCCGCCCCCTCATTACAATGTGTATGAATTTTAAATTATTTGCTTAAAACAGGATGAAAACTGTAGTCGCACTTTGTTCTTTATAGTATATTTCTCGATTCAAATTATTTTACTTAAAGAGAATTTCATACCGTTATGCAGCAAAAAATAAAACGAAATGGAACTTTATGTTGCATGCGTCTTTATAACGTCACAGCACGTCTGACGTCATGTCTGTTTACGCGCGTCTGTTTCCCGCGCTGAGATTAAAACAGTTGCAAAATGCACATCTCAACGTAATTGAGCATAAAATAAAAAGAAAATTTGTTTGTTTTTCGCGAATATGGAATATATCTCACCTCGAAGTGAGAAAATTTTCACATTTTCACTCGCGCTACGCGCTCGTGAAAATATTTGAAATTTTCTCACTTCTCAGTGAGATATCTATTCCATATTTACTCAAAACAAACAAATATTCTCTATATATACAAACATACATTTAACAATAAAAAGGGAAGTGATTTTTTTACATTCAGCATCTCGAGCAACTTTGTTAAAAACGCATAATTATTCCCTATGTTTATAAACGTCTTGATTTAATAATATGAAAGACGGTTATTGACGTAGTAAACCATCAAAATCATGAATGAAATAGAATTTTTTTTTAGAAAAAGTGGAAACAGGTCGCTCAACACAACGAAAACGAAAATGTTGCAGGGCCTGTTCATGGACAGTAGTGGAAGTGCATGCTACCGTCCAAGCCCGCTAGCCCCGGGTTTAGCAGAACTGAACATTTACACATATTAAGAGTACAAAGGAAAAAAAAGAGAAAAAAAAGGAGAAGAAAAATAAGAAAACTCAATGGATGAACCTTGGAACGGAAGCCATATAGGGGCCTACTCAGCATAATCAGTGATGTTTTCATCGTCACTGTAAACGAGTACACACAATAATTCAGTTTATACATGTACAAAGTTTTTCTGCCATACCTTCAAATTTCATTCTCTTGGCTGATTAAAAATTCTATGCCAGAACTAGATCTACTGATAACTAGGAACGGACGGCAGTGCCGTTGACGCAACCACAACGTTGCCATAAAATTACGGTGTGAACTGCCAATGACAAGGTATTAGGTGCCGTACGTAACCAAATACGTTTGCAAAATACTATGTTATCATGATTAGTTTTGGAGTGTATAAATTAAAACATATATTTAAGGGACTCTTGCTTAAGCAAAAATGGTGGCTTTACGAAAATGGTTGCATTTTATTTCTTTAATTTACACTTCCAGGTTCAAGTATACGCAACTACATTTAAAAAAATGAAACAGTTTATCTATACATGTATAATAAAGTGCTTGCCATTCGTAAGTTGACAACATCGCATCACAGTTCGATGAACAGCTAATATATAAGAACAGGCTAGGAAATTGAAATATCATTTGTTTCTAGTGTATTTCATATTGCTATATTACAAAGCACAAAATAAATGCCGCAGTACAAAATCTTACACTGGTTGGACGAATAAGTGTTTAAATATACCACATTCATTTCGGCCCTACCAAAACAAAAGATATAATTTTTCTTTTGCAAATTTGCATAATTTATGTAATTTATGGAGTTAGTTAGGATTACCTAAGATGGGAAAGAGACATAATAGATACTATCATGCCTTGTAGCTGTTGTAGTGCATACTAGTACTCTAAGCTTCGCATCGATTAAACTACTGTTAATCTAAAATCCTGGATTGTGCAGTCGTGAAAATATGTCCGATTTACTTGCTCATATTAAGCATTTATGGAATTTGTCTTCCTTAATTATTATTTTCTATGTAAGGTCGGGACCTGGAAAGTTAATAGATTAATGATATTGTTGATTCGCGTACAAGTATATATGCAGTCGGTGACAGTGTGTTCCTGTGGTAAGAAATAGTAAGCCTCCACGCATCTTTGGCGGTGAGATTTTTCTGCAGACTGTGCACAAGAACCATGTGCGGCGCCGTCCTTCGACCCTATACTCTTCTGGCAAACGGTGCCTTCTTCCTGTTAACCTCTTTTCAAGCATTTCATCGCTTCGGTCTGGTTCACAGATGTTCACAAGAAAGCAAATTGACCACTCTTTCGATGAGTTTTAGTCTATTTAATGGAGGGTCGTTATTCTGTTTATAAGAAATGTAAGCGTTAATAGTAAATCTATAAAGCAGATAAAAAAACTTTTCCCTCATTTTTAATATTTTTCGTTGATAAGAATAAAAAGTTGAAAGCTAATCATTGGCTTCCACACCACTCGTGTATTTATTATATTAGTATTTGGTTATACGATCTAAGATTTCTGGTTATTATCAAAGCTGGCAGCATGGAGAATACTCAACATTTTGAGTCTTTTTTTTTTCTTTTTATGTTTGTAGGTGGGCCGGTGGTCTAGTGGTAACACGCTTGACTGCCAATCCAGAGGTCCGGGGTTCGAATCCAGGTCCAGGAACTGGAAATTCTGAGATGCTCTTGAGTGTCTCCCACCTGACTAAGAGGTCTGTACTGGTTCTTCCCAGGAAAGACGGCTTCGCATGTATCGGCGCTATACACCGGGCAAGTTGAAGAACCAGACTGTCTATTCGCAAAGAGCTAGGCTAAGTTAGCCGGACAGACCTGTATCACTCTCTTTTCTCTCTGTCTGTTCTGGGGGCTTTATCTCACTCTGTCCCTCTGGTCAGATCGCTCTGTGTTTCAATTCAACTAGTAGAAGATGAATTTCGCGCTAAATGTAAAGCTTTTGAACGTGTTTATCATAATAATATTATCCTTGAATGTCTAGCCTGGCTCCCTGGCTGCATGGTTATTTTTATATAAATGCTGGAAACATTTTGTAAGAAAATTTTATGCCTCTAAAATAGCACTATTTTATCTGATGGCTGAACCATACCTATGTTCGGAGCCAGGGGCAATAAAAAATCTCAGTGTAGAAACAACCTTCTGGAGTTACTTCCCTCTTAATGAAGAAACTGATATATGTAAATAAGAACAAACATAGGGACGGGAGCCAGTCTATTGAATGTCATGCAAAAACCGGCGCCATTTCTCGTAAATTGTGATCCTTTTTTGTAGCTCTATGCTTTTGATTATATTTGGCATCATGCTATTTGACGTAATGTTCCGGTCAAAAATAGTTTGAAAATTTCACGGGCTAATCTAATGGATGTGAAAAAAAAAACTGTCACAATATACATGATTAAAACTGTTTAATAAAGTGTCTGGTTCAACTGTTACAAAATGTAGATATTTCAAATCGTTTTAGATTATGGTGCGGACAAACATACATGTATTTCTAAAGGCTATCTCGTATACGCCAGTACTGTTCATTCTTGGCATATTTTCAGTCCCTTGTACCACGGAAATAAATACTTTCAGTTCGTTTATTATTAGTTATGTCTACCAATGAACTTTTGAATAGCGCCTCTGTGCTGGAGCCTGGACATGCGTACGAATGAACTGTGAAGCATACTATTATAGACAGTATGTTATCACAAGCGTTCAAAAAAAGTATAATATATTAGACAATATACATTTTAAAACCGTCTGCTTTATATATGTGTCGTTTTTTTTATCATTGCGCAAACCCACAACCAGTTTAATAAAAATTCAGTATAATTTTGATACACAACGAGTAAATGTGTGTTTAGGAAATAAATTGTTATTATGTGGTTTTAAATATAAGTCGTTAAAACATTGTGTTTACCTACATTTCAAAGTTTATTTTCCGCTAATTTATATTGTACGTTAGAACTCATTAATTATCTGCTAGAACTGTCATTCCTTATTTAAAGTTTTTCGATGTTACTAAGTTCGCTAATTATAACTTAAAAATCAGCGGACTCAGGGAATGAGAATTCGTTAATAATGCTATAACATATTTTGCCTTTTACTGCCCCCTCCCCCGTCCCCCTAAAAAATAAAGGTATAACAAGTCAAAGAGGTTCAGATGTTTTTAAAACTGATTTTTAACTTTACACATAAATAAAACGATGTTTAGCAACGCAGATTCTTTTTACCACGATCACTTACATTCTAAACACTGAAAAACACTAATACACACCAATTTCTTTTTAAGAAGCAAACAGAAAGTTAGTCCAGGACTACCTATAATGGCGTATTCCCAGTGTGGATGACTAAATCTGGGTGCTCCAGCCCCCTAACACCCCCAACTCCCCCAATACCCCATTACACAATTTGAGCAACTTGAGGTCTCAGTGCTAGATTCTCTCGCCCGCTCTGGCGCTTATAAATATGCACACTTAACAATCACTTTGCTTCGAAAAAGAATACCGCAAATGGTACAAGATATAGATGCCGAGAGATTGATTAAACCTCTAGCTTCCTTAGATCTGTAACTATGTCTGATAAGTAGTTCATACTGGGTTGTTTTTACATTCATTAAAATTATTTTATTTATTTGCAAACACAAATGATATGACGTTTAGCGACGCAGTAGCCATACTTATCATTTACTTCTCATCATTTATTTAAGAAAAGACATGTGGAAAACCATTGATAATTCTATAAAAAAAGCAAATCTGAATTCACGCTGATATATTATTTTGTGACATACAGGCGCCGATTTCAACTACATTTGATCTACCTTTTTAAAAAAGTCTTAGAACCGAAATGATATGATAAAATGGTGTTACATAAACTAAAAATTAGGCGCGCAAACGAACTTATTAGACGTCTTCGCACTACAAAGTTATTCCGCGGGACGTGTATATTTCCCGTATTTAGCACTGTCAAATACAGTTACGAGTTGACGTGACGCAGACCTTCTATATTTTGGCAAAACGAGCGCCATGATACTGCTTCCATATATCATCTAATCGAAATAATATACAGCAGAACCATGTTTTAACATAATATCAAAAATACGAATCGGTTATACACTGCGCCTCGTGATTTTCTGACGCAACGATATTATTTCGATATGTTTCAACACGGTATTTTTAATTAAAAATGTCATATTAACTGTGCATGCGAATCTTTGTCCATTATAGTAAGCTAATTTTGCAATCTACAAATACTTTTATATGATATGTATTATATCAGCTGTATAGATTGATATCAAATATACATTTGATAGATTGGAGAGATAAATTTCTAGTATATTATTTTCTCTTTTGCTGTTACGCCACAATGTTCCTGCTACTGTGAGAAAACTAAGAAACGAAGATGTACATGTAAACAACTATACACAGCCGGCATGTTCTAATCTCTGGCCTGGCCTGGCCCGATGAGCCAAATTTTCGACTGGGCCGGGCCGGGCCAGGCCACATTTTATTGTACATAGAGAAATGAATGGCATAAAATCTAAATATACAATTACAATAGCAGGCAGTATTAACCTGTATTGTTTACTTGCTGAAGGTCAAACAAAATGAGAAACCAATCCTCTGGAGAATCATTAATTAGCCGTCATTCATCTTATTTGAAATACAGATTTGCACTGAAGAAAATGGTGTAACTAAATGATAACTACCCATTTTTTCTGTGATTAAATTATTTAAAGTCAACTTTAACACTTGGTTTTATAACTAATGGCTAATTTCATTGATAAGTTTACCTGCTGCAATACATCTGAATATTTGCATGCAGTGAATGCATCTCTTTGGGAATTGTAATTACAGGTTGTGTCCCTACTATCCTTAGCTGACCTCTTAACTGTTCAGATGAACTTTTAATGTGTGTTTGGTTTAATTAAGCTGATGTTCAATTTATGGAAGAGTAATGAAAATAATATTCATTGTGGGACCTCTTACTCATTGTCAGGGTGTTGGCATTTTAGATTGTTGATATTTTTCTTGCACAAAAAATAATTGTGCTTTGTGTTAATGTTATTTCTAAGTGATATATTTAACGCTAAAAGATGCTCTTGAGCCTGTTTCACAAAACTGTAGGATTTTTTTCACATACTTAGATCAATATAAAAACAGTCTTACAAAAATATTCAGTATTTTTTATAACCTAAACTCCAAAATTTATTTATCGCTTCCCTGCATCATACTATCCCAGATCCTAGAACGGAGATAGCATTATTTTATAAATTGAAAGTTGTTGTCCGTTAGTATTGACAGGTGCAACTCATTAATCTTCGCCAATATTTTCGGGCGTTTTCTTTATTTTACACCATATTAAATTTGACACCTGAAAATATCTAAATTGACCAAAATAATATGCATAGTTTACTAATGGCACAGTGGCGTAGTGATAAGTTCTTCGACTTTTACGCATGTTACCGTGGGTTCGATTTCAATTCAGATTGTTTTCATTAAATCAATATAATGTCATTTAATTGATACTGTTTTTATTCTTACAACAATTTATGGTAATAACTTGTATGTAGAAGAATGTCAAATACTTGTGTATTTCTTTCAATAAATGAACAATAAATCACGATAAGTGACAATTTTCCTGCATGCTAAGTTTACAGATGAAATTTAAAAAAATATGATAATGAAAATGGTCAAACAGGTGTCTCGAACTCACAGTCCCGAAATTGGTAGATGAACGTTTTGTCAGCACAACTATATCTGCATGTACGACCTGGCGGTAAAGAAATGTTTATATTTTATTTGGTTTTCAATATTTGTATTTTTATTTATGTTTGGGCACCGAAAATTTATTTATGGAAGCATACGGAATATTCTTGAGTGGTAGTTCAATAATTTCGGACAATACTAAATAATCCTCAAAACTATTATAGACAAAATAATAATAAATAGTTAGGTTATTCAACTGGGGGTAAACCAAGCCACCAGTCAAGAGTCAACTGAGTTGGAGATCCCCTGATAATAGTCATAACAATTAATCAGGCATCACCTTTAAATTAGACTTAATAGTTTTGTTAGCTACAGGCTTATTCCCAGGTGTATAATTTTACAGAGTGGGAATTCAAAATGTATTTATATAATGTCTGAAATACCGGTATCCAAACTTATTCCTCAATTAATAAGTTCCAAAAGTCAGATTTTAAAGATGCTATAGAAATCACTTTCACCTTTTACAAAATTGAAATCTATGGCCTGGCCTGGCCTTGCCCGGCCCAGTCGAAAAATGGGCTCATCGGACCAGGTCGGGTCGGGCCAGGCCAGGCCAGAGATTAGAACATGCCTACACAGCCGGATCAAATTTTCACGCAGTCCACTAAACATTTTACAACTCTTGTCTTTCTTGCAGACTTTGAAGTATTTGTCCGAATTTCAAAGAATTTACTGGCGTTTCCTGGCGATAACGACTTTTTAATACAAAGCAAAGTAATGAGTTATCTCACTAGTGACCCGGTCAATCGTAACTGACGTTTAGATGGGTCTGTTGCAGAATACATGAAGAAGAAAACAAAGGTGGTAAATCCAGATCGTTTTTATCAAACATTTTTAAGCGTTGTAAATAAAGGTGCAGAAAACAAAATAGCCTGGCTCCCTGACTGCAAGGTTATTTTTTTTTTTTATAAATACTGGAAACATTTTATAAGAAAATTTTAAGCCTCTAAAATAGCACAATTTTACCTGATGGCTGAACCATACCTATGTTTGGAGCCGGGGGCAATAAAATGTCAATGTAGAAACAACCTTCTGGAGTTACTTTCCTCTTAATGAAGGAAACTGATATATGTACATAAGAATAAACATAGGGACGGGAGCTAGTCTAAAAACAAGATATGAAGTTAAATTTTGATGTTCGACATATTTTGATAATTGAAAGAAAAGAGTTTTCCGTGGGTCATTACACATAGTAACAACACGAAATTATAGTATTTTGTTATCATTAGTGCCCTGTTTCATTCATACCGCAGATTGAAACCGAATATGTATAAAAACCACATGCATGAAGTATCAGCGTGTCACGTTAACAATATCACAATAGAAACAGCAACCAAATTATTTGTATTACTATGCCTTTATTTTATTCCATTAATATATTTAATAGTATATGTATCAATAATGATATAAAAAAGTTCAATTTCCAGGTAAAAATAGCATAATTCTTCTGATTTTTTTTCTTTTCAAAATGTTAAATTTTCACTGCAAGCACTACTAGCACATTCTCTAATCAGCCCCTGTGTCTATTTTTAGAATGACCTGATAAATCCCAGGTTTGTGGTTTCATGATTCGGACAAACATTCAGAGAGATGGTGTTATTTATATAGACTCAATGAATGTTATGTGATGGTTGAATATTGTTTTACACATTATTTGTTCTGTTTAAGAACTTAAATGGATTCAGACATGTCCTAGAACTCTGTTGACTGAATTACAGAAACATTTACTTTACCTGATGTTATTATAACATGTGCAGTAAACTGTTTTCACACCAAATTAGATTACTAGTTAGTATATCTTATTAGTGTTGAAATTTAATTAGATTGACTATACTGAGAGCTATGACATTAGTTATAACAAATAATAATTCACGGAAACTTGATGAATAAAAAATAACATTAAAAATTGGTTTTAACTAAGATTATCATAAAATCAAATCACATATTGTTCTGTATTAGCCAGATCTCTGTCATTGGTGAATGTAAACAACAGATGACACCGATAGCAAAATAAACCATCTGTTATTGAAGCCTTAATTAGATTGAAATCTATATCAATAAAAAATACATATTAATATGAAAGTTACATAATGTGATCTGTCAGTATAAAACAATTTTCCCTTTTTTGAGAACCAGAGTGGGGAGATCATGAATGTAGTAAGCAAGTCTACAAGATAGATTAAGCTCCGCCTATGACATCATATATTCCATTATTGTTTCTGTATGTAAGATATATACATATTTCTATAGACAGAGTGTGAGTTTATACTTTGGATGCAACACATATATTAAATATTGTTCTGTTTGTGGGTCAATAAGCCATCTCAATAAATCAATAAATATATATTACAATGAACAACTGTCTTTACTTTGTAAGAAAATTATTTTTTTTTGTTTAAACTAAAACATAATCAGTATTTTAGTCAGCTCAATGTGACCAATCCAGATGTTGAATGTTTGATCAATTTGACTAGAGAGAGTTAATCAGAAATCTCGATCCAAATTTTGTGGGGAAGTTGTATGACAATTTACATTACTTCAGAGACTCATGATACATAGCCTAAATAGGACTAAAATGATAATAATGCTGCAACAAATAATAAAGAAAAAAAAAAACAAGTAGAATCTGTCAGAACAAATGTTACAAATTTATATATGTAACAAAAATTAAAAACAATATATTTTTTTTGCATTTTTTACTATCATTCAAGACTATATAACTAATTATTATGTGTAAAAGTTAAAAATTTAAACTTAATTTTCCGTCTTAAACAAAAGTAGAGATTGTAACAAAATGAAATCCATTTATTATCATTAACAAATATCATCTAATAACATCGCGGAAAATAATAGTTTAAAAATTGTCCAGCACCTTTATGTAGCTTAAAATGGGCTATAAAATTACAACCCATTAATTTTTTAAGTTATACTATCGTATATATATATAAATCATGCAGATGTTCTTATTTTAACTGCCCATTTCGCCAATTGTTAAGACATTTTATAAGCATTTCTTATACAAAGAATAAGTCTCATAAATATGTATACATGATCAATTATTACATGTATATTCCATTTATGATTATATTAAAAGATATAAACAAAATGCATCAAATATTCAACCATCTCAGTTAGTATGCATTTTAGTGCCTTAAATATAAACAAATTTTGCAACACTGGCCAGGTACATCATTTGCTGTGAGATAAGAATGTGCAAATGCAATCCTTACAGTAATTAACTCTATGTGCTATAGAATTCTACTGTCCGAAAATCTCTCTGCCACGTGTGTTTGTTACTAATAATAGGGATGACCGCATTGAATGTGACGTAGTGATACCTGTAATCTGAAAATGTGCTTATAGCACATTCTCTAATCAGCCCCTGTGTCTATTTTTAGAATGACCTGAATAAACCCAGGTTTATGGCTTTAGGATTCGGACAAACATTCAGAGAGATGTGTGTTATTTATATAGACTCAATGAATGTTATGTGATGGTTGAATATTGTTTAGCCTGGCTCCCTGGCTGCATGGTTATTTTTGTATAAATACCGGAAACATTTTTTAAGAAAATTTTACGCCTCTAAAATAGCACAATTTTATCTGATGGCTGAACCATACAGCCTGGTGAAAGTTGGCCAGTGTAACCCTAGATTGCCCCTGTAAACTGTTAACTACTGAGAACCCTATAAATTGTGAGGCAATTAACTATCAATGTAATGACAAGTTCTCCTTACCAATTTGATAAGGGTCATTTGAGAAAACATCAGATGTTGTTACTTTCTAGAAGAGTATGATACTGAGACTATTCAACAGTTTACTAGTAAATGTTAGTGTGAAATATTGTATGTGGATAATTATTTGGAGGAAACATTAACTCAGGATCTTTTTTATTATAAATTTTTAGGTTTTATTAAATATTAATTATATGAAAACTCTTAACTACAGAAAGTGTTTACTGCTGTGGTAAAATTAACCCTTACATCAAAAAGTTCAAGACTTAGTGTATTTTAGGTAGAGAAATGAAAGAAAACAGAAAAGAAAGACAGCGCTTGTTTCATGGTCAAGAAAAAAACAGACTTGTATTGGTACATAATTGAGTGATTTTTGGGTTATTAATGAGCTAATGGCAATACACTGGCAACATACAACAGCTGAGAATAAATGACCAATACACTAGCAATAGGAGGGAATTCAGACAAACCAGTGTCAATTCTGTGTACTTCAAGATTGACGTCAGATTTACCTGACAAAAACTGGTATCCAGTTTCTGGTATAAAACTGACAAAAACAGGGTAACAAACTGACAAATTATCTTAGTTACAACCATTGTATTGTCAGTGTATTACCCTATGACATTTAGACTATTACCAGAATTGTTCAGTTATTTCCACATATCTGACATCACTCTGGAAATACAATGACATTATATTGGTTTGTCGAAAATCCCTCCTATAGGCTATTGCTAGTGTATTGGTCGTTTATTATCAGCTGTTCTGTGTTGTCAGTGTATTACCATACTTTCTTCAGTTAAATGCCAGTTTTGCAGTCTGTCTATTGTCATATGTGTCTTAAATTGCATTAATAAAGTGTACTGAAATCAAAAATATTTCATTCATGCATGATTTAATAATGTTTTGCATATACTAGTAGTGTGTTTTTAGTTACTTGTCAGTTTAATGACAGATTATTGTATGCTGTTACCAGGTCTGGTACTACACTGATAATAAACTCAATACACACTGTAATAACTGGTGATAACAGAATAACAAGCTGGAAATTAGCTGGAAAAAAAACTTAAAATACACTGGGAATACAATGGTAAAACACTGACAAAAAACTGGATTTACACTGACAATGTACACAATTTTGGTAAGGGATTGGACGTCGCTTCAGGTACATGAAGTGACTCAACAATAATGGTACATTGTGTGCTGTCATAATGGAAACTAGGTGTGTGTCCATAGGACACAGTGTGCACCCCCACCCCCACCCCTTCTGCCACTGTAGCATGGTTTTATGACTCAGGTTAAATAATTTTTAAGATGTTTGCAACACAAACTTTTAAGAACCTTATGTGTATTTTTCACTTAGTTAGCCATAACTATGGCCTAGCTGAGTAAAATCCTAAAGAGAACATTTCACAGGCTATAAAACTATCCTCTAATGTTTTATGATTCTAGGTCAAGTACATTTTAACATACATGTTTCACAAACTTTTTTTTGAGTAAGTCTGGACAAGAAGTCTGGTCTTATGTAATGAAAAAACTTAAAAAACAAAATAAGTCATGGGCCATAACTCCTACACGACTGAATGAATCCAAACGCGAAACCCCAGGTGCACAACTACACATGCTGACCAATATTTCTGTAAAGTTTTGTGACTCTACATCAAATACTTTTGGAGCTAGGCACAACACAATACTAAAATGACCATTTTTTACATAGTCAGGGGCCATAACTCCTACATGACTGAATGAATCCGGACGCGAAACCCCAGGTGCACAACTACACATGCTGACCAACATTCCTGTAAAGTTTTGTGACTCTACGTCAAATACTTTTGGAGCTAGGTGCGACACAACATTCTCAGAAGGACGGACGGACGGACAAGAGCAAATCTATATGCACCCCACCACTCATAGTGGGGCACAAAAATCAAATGCAAATGGGGCAATTTCAAAAGTTAAGTTGCCAGTTGGTCAACAGAATAAAACATAATTTCCTTTTAAATATTCTTTTACAACATGCTCTTGGCTTGGTCTTATTTGTTCAAATTTTAAAACTTATAATTATAGCTTCATCCATTTCATCATTAAAAGTGAAGTTTAAAATTATTTAATTCTTTATCTAAAGATCATAAATCCTCTGATAAATATGTAAAAGCACATTCCTGTTGTCTGATAAGCCAATACAAGCTGAGGGCAGGCCATAAATCGGTAAATTAGGTGCGGCTCATTAAATGATGGTTAGCTCAAGCGCTTCATGAAACCCTTAAGTAACACGTCACAGTAATAGCAGCTGATTGTCACTGAAAGAAATTAATGGGAATTTGTCTCACAAATTTGTGAGACACTGGTAGCCAACTTTCACCAGTCCCTATGTTCGGAGCCAGGGGCAATAAAAATCTCAATGTAGAAACAACTTTCTGGAGTTACTTCCCTCTTAATGAAGAAAACTGATCTATGTAAATAAGAACAAACATAGGGATGGGAGCCAGTCTAAATATTGTTATACACATTATTTTTTCTGTTTAAGAACTGTAAATGGATTCAGACATGTCCTAGAACTACAGAAAACATTTACTTTACCTGATGTTATTATAACATGCAGTAAACTGTTTTCACACCAAATTAGATTATATCTTATTCGTGTTGAAATTTAATTAGACTGACTATACTGAGAGCTATGACATTAGTTATAAGAAATAATAATTCAGGAAAACTTGATGAATAAAAAATAACATTAAAAATTGGGTTTTAGCTAAGATTATCATAAAATCAAATCACATATTGTCCTGTATTATCATTGGTGAATGTAAACAACTGACGACACCGATAGGAAAATAAACCATCTGTTATTGAAGCCTTAGATTGAAATCTATATCAATAAAAAATACATATTAGATTCTAATATGAAAGTTACATAAAGTGATCTGTCAGCATAAAACAATTTTCCCTTTTTTGAGAACCAGAGTGGGGAGATCATGAACAACTGTCTTACTTTGTAAGAAAATTTACTTTTTTGTTTAAACTAAAACATGATCAGTATTTTAGCCAACTCAGTGTGACCAATCCAGATGTTGCGAGTTTGATCTTAAAATGGGCTGTAAAATTACAATCAATTAATTTTTTAAGTTATACTATCGTATATATAAATCATGCAGATTGTTCTTATTTTAACTGCCCTTTTCGCCAGTTGTTAAATTTTATAAACATTTTTTTACCACGAGTATTGGCAAAAAGTCTCATATAAATATGTATACATGATCAATTATTACATGTATATTCCATTCGTGATTATATTAAAAAGATATGAACAAAATGCACCAAATATTCAACCATCTCAGTTAATATACATTTTAGTGTCTTAAATATAAACAAAATTTGCAACAATGGCCAGGTACATCATTTACTGTGAGATAAGAATGTACAAATGCAATCCTTACAGTAATTAACTCTATGTGCTATAGAATTCTACTGTCCGAAAATCTCTGAGCCACGAGTGTTTGTTACTAATAATAGGGATGACCGCATTGAGTGTGACGTAGTGATACCTGTAATCTGAAAATGTGCTATTTCTTTATGCAGAAAAAACGGCATAAAATACTAGGAGAAATCTTGTACAACATTTTTAATAAATTTGTAAGGAAACAACACCAGTAGGCCTTTGAGTTTTTATTTTCTATAATTCTTAAATTTCGCTGCAACCGCTATCAATGTCCAACATATATCTATATACTGCTATAGGAGTCTCAGTATTCTTATATCCGTATCGTACTAAACTTGTTATCTATTATTCACATGTGACATGTATTAGTGATGCATTGATATTAATTTTATTTGTTAATTACAGTACTTAAAGACATGTTGTTGCAACATACGCTCTAAAATATTACGCAAGAAACATGTATAAAGTAAGATTTTTTCGATACCCGATTTTATATGTTATGTGCATATCAAATCCACAAATCAAACGTGCAGGTACGCATGTCAAATTATAAAATCATATGAGAATTTAATTGTAAAAATCACAATTTCATTAAATGCACAAACTGAGCACAATGATTATAACTCAAAATATGCATAAATTGTCAAACGTATCTTCGTGTAGATTCGGTAAGGCGTAGAGGTTGCGGGTTGGAAATCCGATGAAAGCGGCAAGGACCGAAGTCCCCACTGATTTTACAACATGCGAAAACTGGTCAGAAATGATCAACATAATTATATACATTACAAAAACATTCTTCTTTACTAATAAAAACTATTTAGATTTGCTGACATTAGGAAAATTATCGAAAATGGAGAAGTGTTTTCGTGCTTCTACAGGTATACCTACACGAAAAATGTATTTATTTTTAAATACTAAGTAGGGAAAATAAAGAATTCGAAAAAACATTGTCAGAAATAGAAGTATGTAAGAGTGAGAAAAGTTGTCGCATTGCCATCTACATGTACCAAATATTTATGTTCTTGACTTGTAATAATAGAATGCTCATTTTATAGATAGTGTGTGTAGTGTCATATTATTTCTGTTTTATTTTTTTCTGTACATGTTGTGGAATTGTATTTTGTTGATATCTTACGCATAATCCGCTGGTTTTCATCAAATGATACCCTTGTTCGAAGAAGAACTGCATGGGTGAATGAATGCCCAGTAAAAATAAGTAATATCGATGATAAATGGGCGGTTCTTTGATCTTATTTCCACAATAATAAGACATGGCATAATTTTACTTTCTGACTAACACAGATGACGAACGTAGTAAATATACTTGAAATCGAGCGAACCGTTAGTTTTCAGGAATACATAGCTCTGTAACATGTTGCCGGCATATCTAAAATAGCGCAAATTTTGTAAATTTGTAAAAAAGGTATATTAAAGTTACCTTACAGGCAGAGCACAATACTGTTAACGTGCAATGTAGTGAGTTCGATACTCAAACAAGGAAAAAGTTCTCACTTACGGTTTGTTAAAGACAGTATTTCTGAAGGGTAATTTGCTCTGCACCTTTGGTCCATGTTACTTGTGCATTTCAGGTTAGAGTTGATAAAGAATCCAGAATCACTTTAGGTCAATTGTCCGTCTTTAATATGATTGACATACTGTTCTTAATTAAGAAATAATATTATAGCAAACCCATGTTTTATAACGCAAATAGCATGAACATCAATAAAAAGGATAAAAATGCAATCTGTGACCAGATCTGGATCAATGTCTTTATGAACAGGAAATCATGATGATGATAATGATGATGATGATAATAACAATGATGACTTTTGTAATAAATATCGGGTGAAATACTTCATTTGATTATTTCGATGATAAGTATGAAAATATATTAGCTGTAATATTACTGCTGGTAGCTTTTTAATAATACATAATGGTAAAAGTATCTGTTTTAATGGTGTCTGATTTGTGACATTTTGTTATTTCGTTCTGTCGCACTTACACAACAAACGACGTTATTGCACTCCGTCTAACGTCGCCACGACAAGTCGCCTCACCGGACACTACCCAGTTCTACAACTTATATCACTCATTCTCGAAACCTCATTCCTGATGGAATCTATCGCCACGAGGGTATGAGAGAAGAGGTCAGTTTCCCTTTTAAATGCTGAGCGTCAAGCAAGGGAGCTACTGTTTCCATTTTTACGTCTTTGGTATGCCGCGGCCGGGGATCGAACCCAGGACTCCCGCACTCGAAGCGGACGCTCTACCACTGGACCTTTAAAACTGAATTGTTGATTGCAAATAGCTACCTGTATTTTCGGTTTTTGTATGCTTACTCACTTACCTTAAAATTGAGGACACCCATGATCAGAGCTGTTAAAAAATAATGTTATCAACTGCGTGCAATTTAATGCAACCATCGCTTTGTTTTTTGTTTTTTTTTTTATCTATTCTTTCCCTAACAGTTGTATAATTAAATTTTATTATCTCCCTTTAACTTTCGTTGAGACTTTTATATTTTATTTAATATCACCTTTTTCATTAATAACTAAAAGGTTATTTGAGTATTTTTTTCTTTTTACAGTATCCATTATTGATTTGATTTTAAACTTCTATCACAATGTCATGTAATTCAATTACCTAAATTTTTATTCCTGAGCAAAAATGTGTTTTAACAATTTTTATTGTCTCCCCTTTTAAATGGTACTGTAACTGTTTCTGCCTGCTTCGGAAGTTTTGTGCGTGTACACATTATGCATTTTACAATATTTTTGATTGCCGCAAAGTCTTTTTAAGACATTTCCCGAATTTTTACGTAACGTCATTGCATACTGTCTTAAGATATGTACCATGCTTCTGTTCATACATTCTAAAAGATAATTACAGCGCATGTTGCCGCTCCTAGAAATTATACACATGTTTTGATGGCAGATTTTGGTTTTAAAGGCCAGTGATGATTTTTGAAATTTTAGAAAGCAGTCGCTAACTTGATTATAACATAACTTCTGTGTGATATAAAAGATGTGAGCGTATGTAATCCTTATGAACTTATAAATGTTTAAAAATTGTAACGTTCTGAGTTTTGACACTTCAGACGCTAATGAAAATAAAAAAATAAATCTCCGACACATATACACGTACTCGTACATTTCCTAATGTGCGCGGATGCGCAGGCTTGTCTGGATCCATGCTGGTCGCAAATTAAAGCCACTATGTTGGTTTCCTCATGGCGAGGCTCATATTAATTACAAAAAAGAGGAGATACAGAAAAAAATACTGAATTGTTCTGTCGTTTAATTTGGGGGTAGGGGTAGCGTAATGTAATTTTACAAGAAAATAAATTCGATGACACAATAATTTTAAATTCAAATTAGTTTTCTGTCAATATCTTACGTCTGGGTTTTTCATGAAACAAGACAAAGAAGGAAACGTTGTATTCAAAACTCAGTATCATATTTGTCGCTCCAGCGTCACATTAAAGCTACCCGCCAGGACAGCTTTGGTGAAATTTGTCAAGATATACATTTCCACAACTTTTGGCATAAACTGTAATATATGACACATGAAAATGATATGGCTAGCTAAAAGATAGATATTGGTAAAAATGCAAGAAGAATGTATATTTTCTGCATTTCAAAAATGTTGTAACAGTTTACTAGCTTCTGCACAATATTTTGGGTTATTTATGGGCATTTCCTGCAAAACTTTTATGTCAACAAATTTGTACCAGTAATTTTAAACGCTTCAGTGCTCTAAATCTTTTATATATATTCTTCGCCTAAAATTTGTAGTTAAGTCCCTTTAAAGTTAATTAAATATTGGCTTTTAATTAAAATGATCTCCATAAGTTTGATACAACTTCCAAAAGATTGTTGTGAAAATATGATATCGATACTTGTTGACTGAAAAAACAAAACAATTTATAAAAACAGTCTGACGGATGTGAAATCACGATTCATGAAATCAATTATAGAAATATCATCGGTATAAAATACGCAATAAATGAGGAAAATGCTGAACATTATATTAAATAAAATGTCGAAACGGAACACAGTAACTTCAACTTGTGCGCATTCCGTCTTAAGGCGCACTGTATCCGTTCCCAGTTGTTAATGTCTGCGCTCACATGCTGGTTTAATGTTTAATATAATAAAATAATAAATCTTTTACAAACTAAAACAGATAATGTCCACATTAAAGAAGCCTTCAGGTTGTCAAGAAAAGAATGAAAATTCAATGTTTCTCTGAGAGACAGATTCTTATGTTACTTCTGCAACTTATTTCATTTTTAACTTAAAATAATAACAAACAAATAAGTGTAACATACATTGGCTTCCATTTGTAAAATATGCACGCAAAAGTGTTACTTTCCACTTAGTTTCATCTCTTGTTAACTTTTATCAATGATAGCTCAAATGTACATAATACTAGTAATATGGTTTTTCATTCTGGTCATATTTTCTGAAATACTATTTTTGATAATTTATTTCATAGATCACAAAATATTTATAGCAAAACTAAAACACGTATAAAAAAATCTAAAGGCAGTTAATTGCATGGGTTTTTTTAGTGAAATCCTAGTTACTTATATACACATTGGTTGATTTACATAAATTATGCTTCTAAGTTCTTGTCTATAACACTAAGCATGTAAATCGACCAATTTTTTGAGGGCACATATTAAACAACACGCATCTCTCCCAATGTTCTGACTGAAATAGAAAAAGAGGCCGGAAAGAATGGGAGATAATCAATTACATTTTATTTATATTTAAAATAGTAGCGGCACATTTACTTCCCTTTATTATAGATAATGTGTTGTTATAATACATGTACCGAATTTTCGTAATCGTTAAATCAACAAATATTGATAGAAAAGAATTATTGTAAACAAAGGAAAAGCATAACGCGGATTAAAAGGACCTTTTTTCTTCTTACTATTTCATAAAAAATATGTAATTTTTTTTTGTAAAATATGCACGCAAAAGCGTTACTTTCCACTTAGTTTCATCTCTTGTTAACTTTTATCAATCATAGCTCAAATGTACATAATACTAGTAATATTGTTTTTCATTCTGGTCATATTTTCTGAAATACTATTTTTGATAATTTATTTCATAGATCACAAAATATTTATAGCAAAACTAAAACACGTATAAAAAAAGTCTAAAGGCAGTTAATTGCATGTTATTGTTTTTTTTTTTGTGAAATCCTAGTTACTTATATACACATTGGTTGATTTACATAAATTATGCTACTAAGTTCTTGTCTATAACACTAAGCATGTAAATCGACCAATTTTTTGAGGGCACATATTAAACAACACGCATCTCTCCCAATGTTCTGACTGAAATAGAAAAAGAGGCCGAAAAGAATGGGAGATAATCAATTACTTTTTATTTATATTTAAAATAGTAGCGGCACATTTACTTCCCTTTATTATAGATAATGTGTTGCTATAATACATGTACCGAATTTTCGTAATCGTTAAATCAACAAAAAATTGATAGAAAAGAATTATTGTAAACAAAGGAAAAGCATGACGCGGATTAAAAGGACGTTTTTTCTTACTATTTCATAAAAAAAATATGTATTTTTTTTGTAGAATATACGAACTACTACTCTCCCAGGCGTCGACGTCTGCCTCCGTACTTTGAATAATGTTTTAGTGCATTTTCACTTAATATCCGTTTTTACTAGATTGATTTGTCAGTCATCATCAACAACATCTTATGACACATGGAGCATACGTCTCGCACAGATATTTCATGGATTGTCCTCCCTTTCACTTAGAGTTTCAGAATAACTTTTTGATGTATTGTCTCTGCAAGACGGGTTTTATATGAACTTAAAATACGTGTCATACATCATCATTCACATGGCTTAAGGTACATAAAACTAAAAGGTGATGAATTTGGTCCCATTTTTACTTTGAATTTCGGGATAAAGGTTTGATGCACATCAATAGTAAAAGGATTTGACCTAAACCTAAACTGTTTTCCAAGTTTGTTGTATTGATCACATTTCAACTATTGCTCTAGTTTCCTCAACTATGTCTCATTTTACAAATATAAATAGATATAGTCGAGCGAACCGTCTCCTTTGACATCTCTTGTTGGTATTTCGAATATTCAAACGTTTCAATTTACTGTTAAGTGAATAAAGTAAAATACAGCTATTACGGTAATTGCATGATTAAATGATTTTCATTATTAATTCACAATTTATATCGAACTCTATATATACCTGTATTTACTTTTCTAATACCGATATCAGTTTTTTTACTTTACAACAACACTAAGAAATCGATATTTCAGATTTTATTCGTATTTAGAATAGAATAACGTCACATTTACTTCTTTTATTATAGATGTGTCGGAACTTCATATTTCCGATATCCCGGTCTCAGCATAAAAATCCCAGCCTGGTATTTATTTTCTGATTATCCCGGAACTGTACCGGAAATTCCGCTACATACATCGGGATCCCACTATGCCAAACGGGAATCCCACTAATATCCCGGTTCTTTGCAAAATAATCCCGGTGAATGAATGAATTCCCGGCGGGATTTCGACATCCCGGTGGAATCCCAGTGAATTCTACTGGGATTCCACTGGGATCCCACATGAATTTTCTATCGGGTAGGTCTCAAGGTACCTGATAGTAAAGGCCATTTATGGCCAAAATGCCAAATAAAGGAAAAAACTCGCAAAGAATTGATTTTTTGTATAAGTAATATACAAGGTGTATACAACAACATATAAAAAGTATAGAAAAGTATCATGATGCAAAATGTCTATTTTTGGGGTTAAAATATTTAAAGTATTGATGAAACTGTGGATTTCTGGAATCTGCTCATAACAACAGATTTATGCATATAACGAGGTCCAACTTTTGCACTACATTAGATTACTATATTTTGCAAAATGTTAACTAATTACAAATTTAGAAGAAAACAAAATGGCGTCCTAAATCCAATATGGCCGCCATAAAAGCTACATTTAAACCAGAATTGTTGTCGATTTTATGCCAAATTGTCTCATATCATTACTTTTACATTATAATAAGCTGGTTATTGTCAGTAACAGTATGCAGTTTACCCAAGATGGAAAAAATACTTCCAGCAGAATCAATTTGGGGCAATAGTGAACTATACAGACAAAATTGCCGAGTCATTCGGCAGTAGAAATTGTCGTAAAGCAGCGATAACTTCCTTATTTATTATTTATTTATTTATTTTGTTGGGTTTAACGTTTTGCTGATTTTGCAATTTGTGTGTTTGACTGAAGATATTTTTTTTCTTGCATCAAACATAACCCCACTTTTCTTTTGATTTTTAGTCAGCACTGATAATATTCTTCAAGAAAATGTAAGTTACCGACATTCTAAATTGGTCCTGATGTGTGCTGCGGCCATTGGAAATATGTCAATTTTATATAGTATAAAGACGAACAGCTATTCAGTGTGTTATAACCTTATGAACGACTTTGGTTAATAACAGTCATAGCTGGATCTCAGCATCACACATTATGTTATATACAATCGTATAGTAAAAGAGAACAAACTATTTGTTAGATCAAGTACTCGTGTATTCAATGTAAAATATGTTCGACTTTGGACCAATTAGAAACAGGAATCATACATAGCACCAGTCAAAGCACACCTCTGCTAGGGTATAGATAAGTAGATGAATTACAATGAAGTCATTCTGTATCCACACATCAAGGATTGAACTTATTATTTATCCTAGTACCTTGAAAAAAGAGCTGTTGTAGCTATACTGTCAGGGCAGATAAATTATATAAAAAAGACGTTTGAGACTAAAGAAGAGTTGCAGTATTGTTACTAGGTTTCGAGCGTTAAGGCCAGCGCATGGAAATTAAACCTTTACGGGACAGACGAGAGCAAATACAGGCTGATCATTGGAAATCTGAGGCAGAGACGTTTGGTTTGGTAATCTTCTGAGTCAGTAAGACAACAAGGTTCAACGTTATCGACGAAGTACAGCCAAGGCATTCGGGTCATTTTAAGGCTATATTTTATAGCATATAAGCGCTGAGCATTCAGGAGTTAGGGCAATCATATTGAGTTGCAGCTTCATGTAAGAGAACACCCGCTGAACATCTATGCGAATGGATACTCGTATGTTGTCGATACAAAGACATTGGCTGACAGGAACTTCAAAAAATAAAAAAGAAAGAGAAAAAAAAATCAAACACAGTATTCCCATCCTTTAGGAGTTTGAGCTGATTATCATTAGTTGAAGGTTGTTAGTTTGAAACATTGAGTGATTCGCCTGATCCCTGAAAGCATTACAGCCATGAATCATTTAGATTTAGAGAAAAGATCATTTATATGGTCTCACCAGCTCTACGTTTTAACACAGGACAGTCACCACAGCGACTGGACCCATTACATTGTTCAAGATACTAAAGGTGTAAGCATTTTCCTGTGTCATAGAACTCGTATCCTGATATTTACATATGTTATGTGGAAGTGTTGTTATGATATAGATTTCTATGCTATTGAGAACTGTACTTTAGTAAAATGTATTCAATTAATGTTTTTGTTAAAGGTTATGACACACTTAATAGCTGTTCTTTTTTTTATTCTTTATGAAATTCACATATTCCCAGTGACTGCAGCGCACATCAGGACATATTTTAAATGTCAGTAACTTATATTTTCTTGCAGAATATTGTCAATACTGAATAAAATGAAAAAGGAAAGCAGGGGTCATGCCTGATGCAGAAAAAAATATTTTCAGTTCAAACACACAAACTGCAAAATTAGCTAAACAATGAGATCCCAAACTATAGTGGTAGTGTATGATCTAAGTCAACATGACACATTCTGTAGTGTTATTATTTTATTATGAAAATTTTTTGACCATTTTCCTATTAAGTGTCTGTATGCCTATAAGAAAAACTTTTTCTCTATCTATGATTGTGCCAGTTTCATTTGAAATGTACAAAAACCTAAATACAAGGTTTTAGTTTATACCAACAATTTCTAAGGTTTTATGGCAATTTCAGTAATGTATGACAACTCGTCAAATTTTGGCAAAATAGCTGTCACAGCATACTTTTCAATCAGTTATCATAAATGTAGCCTACTTTTGCCCTGTTTTGTCATTTTCTACTGTGATCTGCTTCACTGTCAGGGTAAATTACACATTTAAACTGTAAAATATGTTCAACTGTACCTCTAACTACTAGAAATTAGCAATCGTTAGGATACCAAAATGCAGTTTTGAGACAAAATACTGTGCATACACACAAATACATTGAAAATGTGGTCTTTTTGTGTTTATCAATATTAAATTTTAAAGCAAAAGTGCAATAAATTTGTCATCTTCTATCAAATTCTAGTCTAAGTAGACATTTCCCATCCTCATCTGGCCAGATTTCAATTTTTACCAATGTTCCCTTGTATGTTATAGCACACTAAATAGCTGTTCTTCATTATTCTATATAAAATTGTCATATTTCCAATGGCTGCAGCACACATCAGGACCTACTTTAAATGTCTGAATCTTACATTCTCTTGATGAATATTGTCAGTGCTGAATAAAAATCAGAAAACATGGGGGTCATGTTTGATGCAAGAAAAATATTTTCAGTCAAACCATTTTACCGCCATTTTCTTATTCGGGGTCTGTATTGTCTAAATGACCTTGTGGCGGCCATTTTGGAATTGAGAAGCCATCTTGAATTTGTTTAAGACTGAAGTTTGTGTTTTTAAATAAAATGTGTGTATCTTCTATGATGCTGGTCATTTTTCACACTATTTGAACTTTGTGAAATACTTAAACGGTTTTCCTGTGTAATGAGAATTTAATGGCGGCCATCTTGAATTTTGGCGGCCATCTTGGATTTTTTAAAAAATAGTCATGAGCTTAATTTGTTTGTGTTATAATTCTCTACTACCATGCAAAATTTCGCTTTCTTAATAAAAATATTAACATCATTATGGGCCGATTCCAGAAATTCACAGTTTCAATTATATTTTTAAACATTTTACCCCAAAAAATGCATTTTGCACCATGATAACATTCTATACTTTTAGTATGCTGTTACATGCATATTGTATAATGCTTTCACCAAAAATCAATTCTTTGCGAGTTTTTTCCCCTTTTTTCATAAATGGCCTTTACTATGATATTGTCTTAGTTCACATATACAATACCATATATAATCAATGCATGAAGCGCTAGTTGTCATTACCAGCACGAGAATGCCAGATGGGTTTTGCAAGCATGGGTAAAACCAACGGAAAGGCCGGTCCGGTGTGCAAGAAATATTTGTTCCTTATTACATACCTAAAAATATTTTCTTTTTTGTTTCAATGGACCACGATCGTGCAATACCGGTATTTTTCATTATTACATACCTAAAATTATTTTCCATTTGGTTTTCTAAAGTCGCGCAGTAGTACCGCTTCAGAACAAGTGCATATACCCACATACAAAGTTAATAACATATACATATTGACGTTCCAGTTACATATCAGGTGCATGTCGCCAATTGTGACGTCAGTTTCATGGATGGATGTCATCACGTTTTTAAGTTCTTTAACTCAGACATTTTCAGTTCCACTCTAGCTAAAGAACAAAATTTATATCGTTGCTATAATGAATAATACACGTGTAGTAATTATAAAAAAGGTTTTTAGAATTGCATCGAGAAATATGCATTCATTCTTCCTAAAGTCGCACTATGTTGCTTAGTTGCGTCATGTGCTTCAAAAGAATCTTTTTACAGACTTTATAACAATTAAAGTGTGCACATGTAATAGTATAACAGAACTCCGCCCCACCTCGTACATATTGCTTTCATTTGGACAAAGATATCTTCGGGATACCATTAAATGAGAAAAAAATACATACTTGGAACAAAATCTGATTTTCAGTCACAGACT